>NW_010308507.1:14758-15658 GCF_000700745.2 Antrostomus carolinensis
CCAGTGGTTTGTTGTGATAGATTCACATAAAGCAGTGAACAACTGGCCCTCATTATTCTTATAAAAACCTCTGCTTGATCAGATCATACTAGCAGAATCACTTCAGTCTTCTCTTTCTATTAATTAGTTCATTTCTTCAAAAGGGATTTTATTTTTTTCTGTGGTTCCATTATATTTTCTGTGTATCTTCTGGAGCAAAAAGAAATCAATTCCTTGAACAAGTTGCTTCTTTCAAGAGCTCTTTCCTTGTTTAAGTGGGCTCCAGTGTATTGAGAACAGAGCTGGATGCCGCTAAGTTAACGTTTCCAAACATATTCCTTGGATGTTTCTCTACATTAGCAAGGTTTAGGGAGTTGCCATGGAGGTATATTTGCTGCCAGATGAGTCAGAATTATTTAAATATGTCTGTCTGGATCAGAAGGTTTTATTCCAAATTATGAAAGGTGTGCAAGCCTTCATCTCTGAACAGCCCCTGCCCCTATAGCTCCCTTCCTGCCGACTTGCTGCTGCTTTGTTCTCAAAGCACTTTCCCCTTTCAGGTCCTCTCTTGCTCTAGTGCCTTTGCGGGGGTGTCTTCTCTGCTTCCTCCACCTGGGATTGAAGGCAATGAGCCTTTCCACCAAAGGCCTGGTGCAAACCTTTGAAATCACTGGAAATCTTTTCTTCCATTGACTTCACGAGGTGTTTTATTACCTATGCCCCACCTGCCACCCTTCAAGGGAATTAGAAGTAGTTTTAGGGTTTCTCCCTTCTGAATCCCAGTAAATGTGGTATGACTGGGATGTCCCCTCTCTTCTTGTTCTTTTGTTTTTCCCAATTTCTGTATGACCTCGTGCTTCAGAACTGGGGTCTGCTTATCCAAGGAAATGATACAATGGATTGAAAGAGTGATTTAGGGAA
>NW_010308507.1:15684-24259 GCF_000700745.2 Antrostomus carolinensis
TTCCCTTGGCTGGGCATTGCATCCATGTTTACCTTAAAAATATGCCAAATAAATCGCAGGCCTGAGTGCAAGAAATATTAATAGAAGAGTGATTGTATGTGCCGAGAAGCTTCTTTTTTCTTCCTGAGGGCTGTGAGCTGGAACACATTTGAAATTCTTCAGTAGCTTGTTGACAGCAGATATAAGTGCTCAGACTGGACACCAACAGAGCCCCATGCTGTTGTGGACTTGCTATTGCAGCAGCTCTCTTTTGTCTTAGGTGGGCTTTCCTCTGTCTACAGGAATGTTACATCTCCATAAGTATTGAGGTGTTTAGTGCACAGTTGTTACCTAGTTTCTTTTTATTTTTTCTACATCCTCTGAGCTCTTACACTATCAGAAAAGATACTATCAGTTATCCCTTTATGCATTGGTTCATCTCTGTAGCAAGTAGTAAAATTGCTAATGTCTGTAGAGATGCACAGGCAGGTATGAAGGCCAAAATAGTAAACATATATCAAGCATAATTATGATATACACGTGTGCATGTCTTCATCTGTACAGAAAAAACAGCTTCAAAAATATTTTGATTGTGGTCTTAATCCAAAATTACTTCACCAGCCTCAGGTTTTTGCAGAGCCACTTATCTCTAATTCTGCAATACCTCAAAACAGGGATTTCCCAGGTTACATTTTACAATGCCAGAAGCACTAGTCAAATGGAAATAGGTCTGATGCAGCTATATGAAACAGCATCATCTCACATTGCTTGCTTTTGGCTGTGGGCAACCTTGCTTTACCTTTATGAGAAAGTCTAGAGGAAAGCAAAATTGTTGAGTTTTAGTCTGCAGGTAAAGCAAGGTGAACTCTGTGGTACTGAAGGCACGGAAGGGCAGACGCTCAGCTGATGTCACTACTCCCAGAGTTTTTCATTAAGGCTTTGTTAAATTAACCTCTTTTCCCGCATACACGTTGTCTGAAATTGCAAGCAAGACAGTCTGAGCAGCAGGAGTGGTACCTGATTAGACCAGGTGGACCCTCAACCATGAGCATAGATTTTAAGATAATATTTCTTCTGGTTAACTTCTGCATAATAGAATGCTAAATGTAATTTTTTATTTTCCTTCTCAGCAAACTGATGGGGTGAGTTTTGATAGGAATGTGTCTACCAAGCCTTCTTCGGAGACTGTCCTAGGCATATGCAACTTGTCTATGTCCTACAGTTTGTGTCGTCAGTGACATGTGTTTCTTTTCTGACATAATAATGATGCCAAAATTGCTATAAACTGGGTTCTTACTCTTTTTTGGGTCACATTGTTCTGTACCCAGGGGAGGACACTTACTATTCATACAGTGTCAGCTATACTAGCACAGAGTTGCTCAGAAATTAGTGACAAAGGGTTTTATGCAGAGCCAGAAGGACTGAAACATCTGTAGATGTGTGCTAATTTTTGATTATGCTTATTTTGTTGAAAAGATGTTTCATGTCTAAGAAGGTTTTGCTCTCACAAAGCCTCACTTTCATCAAAAAGTTTTGTACCACCAAAAACAATGTAAAATTTAAAGGAACTGAGTGACAAAGGCATCACTCTCAAGAAATCTAGGAAGAAGCCACACAGCATTATCGGTCTGTGATTATTCGCATTTGCAACAAAGTCAACTAAACAGTTAATTGTCCAGCAAACAGTTAATAGTTCACCAAATGTCTTCCTTCCTTGGGAGCAAAGCACTCACTGTGCCACTTTTTGCAGTTTCCACAAACATGGTCTCACCCCAGTGTATGAGTTCAAAGTGCTAATAAGGAGAGAGGCAGATGAGGTATTCGACTTTCACCATATCCCAAGAGGTCTGTAGCATTTGGTCTTGTAACCTATGTGATCTTAGGGGCTGGGATCCTCTGGTTGTTTGGGAATGGGGCTGCTCCATTTGTCCTTCCTCACCAGGATATGACTGACTGGCAGCTCATACAGGGCTTGGCAATTATTACACAGTACAGGTCTCCTCTAGCAGAGCTTTCCATGAAGATGTGGAATGCCACAGCCTGAGGTGTTTGCCACCACGATGGTTTATCTGCTGATGCCCTTCAGAAATGGCTTCCTCCATGTAGAGTATCCTCCATATTCTCCTTGAAGAAAAGCACACGCAGAAAGTTTAGTGACTGCCTCCCCAGATAAACACAGATTTACCACTTTCATAGATTTATCGTCAAAAGTCAACTTTACCTGATAATTATATTGATTTTAATTTATTATGTTCACCCTGTGTAATGACTTTTGCTTGCTGCTGCTAACTACATTTGGATATTGTCTATTCTATTACTCTTTATTGAGCATAGGAAAAGTACACAAGCTTCTGAGCTGAAAGCATTGAAACACATTTAGAGGAGAAACAGACTAACTGAAGAGCTCACTTCCACACAGAAAGACTGTATCACCAAAATTATTGTAAAATTGAAGGGAATCAGCTTTTTAGTTTGCTTATGCTCTTCCCATTAGAAACTTTAGAGGTATTTAAGCTACAAAAGTTCCGGCACCTACCTGAGCTGTCTAACGGAGGAAACTTGGCTCCCTCTGTAGTCAGTAAAGAGAGGATCATCTCCAGATAGGAGTTCTAGCCCAAGAGATCAAAATTGACTTATTGTTTTCATAAAGAATTAGACATCCTACAGCATAAATACGTATTGCAGGTTTTTGCAATTTGCTAATGCTTTTATGTATATTTCACTTAGTTTCTCACTCATTGAAAAAATCTTTACAAAAATATTCAGGAACCAGAGAAACTTGCATGCAGGATTTTTCATGTGTTCTAAGTTCAGGTCATATATAAAGCTTCCTCTTTTGAGAATTTGGATTAATTATTCAAACTTTTAGAAGAGTCAATGCTGGTCTCTGAAACTGAGCCTTATATCTAGTGCCACAAATAACGCAAAACCCCCACAAAGTCAGCTCATCCATGCTATTTTATCTATATGAATGGAATTTCTGGTAACGGTTTCACACAACGTTCTTTAGCTTTTTCTACCTCTTCTGCTGATTTGGCATATAAATATCAGCCTGTTTAGAGTACAAACAGAAGAGATTTTGAATATTGATGAGGTTTTCTTCTGCTTTAAATGTAAAGGGCTTTGTGCCACATGAAAGCCTGCTTTCCCTCTCTCTTTCTAACATATTACTTTACACAAAAGTTAAATGACTTTTTTCTTTAGTGACGAATGTGACCAAAAGGTTTGAGACCCTATAAATCAGGCAAGGTTGCTTTTAAGTTGTCATCTACATTTTGCAGTGCAATTTAGGGAAAAAATATCGTATTATCTTCCACGACAATGTAGATACAGCTGGTAGGACTGGAAATTTGTAATGAAAAAGTGTAACACCTGTCTACCTTGCTCTGAGGCCAAGCACAAGTCTTCTCAGTTTGCTTGTATGTTAGTGGGGCGTGGGAATTACTCATCCACTGAATAATTGGCACTGTGCTCAGAAGGTTCTTCCTTCTTTTTCTGAGATACACAAACACACAAACAAACTGGTCTTTTAAACTACTAGGATTTATTTTGGGATTAGGAGATATTTTCACTACAGTGAAATATTAGACAAGAAATGGAAACAAAAATTCTCAAAATGTCTTTGGAAATTTTCAAGGTTTTTAAAGCCAGTAAAAATAAGGGCGTTTTGCTCTTGAAATTTTTTTCAGCTTCTTAATAAAAATAAAAAAATATACAAACCAGTATTTTTCATAAAAAAAGGATCTGTCCCTATCCAGAGATTTTGTTGTTGTTGTTGTTTACTTTCTTTACTTACTAGTCTGACTTTGTTTCAGGATGTTCATTTCAACAGGTTTCAAAACTGCATAGACTGAGCCCTGCCATTCTTGTAATAATTTTCTCTATATTATTACAGACTTGAGCATGACTGTTTGATAGTATGGTTAAACTGAGCGGAGATGGCAAATCCTGCCAACAGATGTTTTGTCAAATTCATATCTTAAATCTATTGCTTTCTACTAAGTTAAATCAACATCACCGATTCATAAATTTTTGGCCAAGTCCAAACAAATCTCTCAATTATCCTATCAGAAATTTTGCTCTGCTCTAGGATTTTGAGATCATTATTCATTAAATGGAACACTTAATATTAGTAAAATATGTTTTACTCACTAGGGCTTTTGGAAATTTGGAGGGGAGGGGTTTTGGGGGGGGGGGTTAATTGAGTTTATAATTTAAGAACTGAGTCTGCACATCTTCCAATGTGCCTTCAACTTTGTTTTGTAAACTACTGCAGACTCATTGAGAATAAAAAAGGGGCATCAGTAGCTAATATCAGTGATGAGAAGGATAAAAGCAGAAACCCAGCAGCAAATACTGTGCCTGTTTGAGCCAGAGATTTGAAACTTTCCCCAGCTTGTGGGTAATATCACATTTCCCCCTCCTCTGTCCCCACCCTCCTACTGAGATCAAAAGGCAATATTCCTGCCTCTTTGTAAGCACTGTGCCATCTGCACAGCTCCATTTGTAGAAGCAAAGTCCGACTCATTCCCTGTTTCCTCACTTAGATGTATGATACAGTCTGTACTGCCAGAGATCTGATGTGGTAGGAGCAGTTTTCTTATGTGTGAGCTGAACAAATTGAAACCTGCCCTCTGTGCTCAGTCCTAGTTGAAACAGCTTCCCACAAAGTCAAGCATCAAGATCACAATCAGTGTTTTGAAGCAAAATATGAGCAATGCATGCTTATTTTTTTTTAAGCGCCACAACTCCAGTGGACAAAAATGATGTTTATTAAATATTTGTGGTCTGATAGAGTTGTCTGCTGTCTTACTACAGTGAGGGAAGGTAAGGGATATAGGAAGCCACAAGAAATATTCTTCAGAAAGCGGCCTCTCCATCACCATTCAAACACACGTTGAAGCCCCAGCTGGTTGGGGGCCCAGCTATCCCTGGTGGCCTGGGCACCACAGCTTATTTTAGTAAGGCATGACAAAGCAAAGCTTCCCATGGGTATTTCCAGCCCCATCAGTAGCACTGAGAGAGGATAGAGGATGCCACTCTCAAACAGTTATGGGCCAAGTCACCTGGGGGAAAGGATTTTTAAAAGGAAGGGAAAATTGTAACTGACAACTGGGTAGAAACATTTCCGGAGGTGGCCAAAAGCCAGAACTTCACATTTGGAAAAGAGGATTCTACTGGTTTTAAAGAAAGTACCTGCAAGTAAAACCAATGATTGTTCAAACAAACAAACAAAAAAACTCCCAAGAAGATATGAGAGAAGGGTAAAAAAACCCCAAGAAAGTTCATAGCAATCTGTATAACTTAGAAGCTAGAAATTTAAGAAATACAGGGGGAAAGGGATTCTTTCTAGAATAAACATGTCTGGTAGGGATAACTCAGGAATTATTTTCTCTCTTTAGAATCAAATTAGTTTGAGTATACTAAAAGCATTGCTAATAACACAGAAAATATAAGACTGCTTAGAAAATATTTCACTTTCATGTTGGAAGTATCCAGACAATATTTTGCTTCCATGTTGGGAAGATTCAGATGATGTCACCAGCTGTGGATTAAATGCTTTTTACTCCAATAGTATCTCAGGAGAATTTAGTGTTAAGCAGGCAGTCTGAGTGTGGACATTTTCAGTCTGCAGATCTTGTCACGCTGCTCTGTTGGTGAATTCATGCTTTCAAATGCCGTGAGTCAGCATTGGTTTATACATGATCCTTTCCTGTTGTTGCCATTTGGACTCTTGGAGGACTTCCCATGACACTGCAGAGTCTCAGGTCAGCCATTTGCTTTTATGTCTTTTAGTTGTCTTGAGAAATCAATGCCATTTCTGACTTCAAGTCCTGAGTTTTGCCTTTTGCTATTTCACAGATGAAATCTCAAAACCTCGAGTCCCCTCTATACTGCATTTCTTCCCATGATTTCCATATCATGGAAATTTCCATATCATGCTGCAGGTTTTTTATCTGCTTGAATTACAGGGAATATATATCCACCTCTCAGAAAGTATCCCCAAAGTATGGATGTCAATAAAACCAAGACATCCAGATTCCAGTGGTATGATCCTGTCTGAGACCTTGCAGTGGAGCTCCAAGGTTACGGAGCTGGCTGTGGGAGAATGATTTGTGTTCATTATCACTATGTAGCAGAAATGGAGCAGTCTGTTCTTCGCAAAGACTGAGAAGCCAGACCACAAATCATCAGGAAATGCCTCTAAGCAGCAATAATAACATCTCTGGGCAGGTCTGGAGGTGATGCACAGGTGAGGAACTGCAGTCCACTTGCACTGTGCCTAACCAGGCTCTGCTCTGAGTCAGCTCTCCTGAACCAGGTCCTAAGCTCTACCAGTCCTTACTGTTCTTCTCAGCAGCAGAGGTGTGAATGGTGAGAGGATAAGTGCAACTACACTTTAGATGAGCTGTTTGTACGTCCTAGTCCCATGCAATCATGCATGAAGGCTGTTATGGCAGGCAGTTGCAGATAGATGCACTTTCTATGCACCCCTATTGCATAGATGCATCTTCCACCTTCCAGCACTCCAACAAGGAGAAAGACTTGCATGCAGTCTGCTACCTTTCCGCAAGCCTGGTTGAGGCAAAGCCCTCCCTCTGAACCCTGAGCAGAGAAAGCATCACTACTATATATATAGATATTCAGAATTGGCCCACATATTTTTCTTTATTCAGTCATGCCCTGTTGCATACTGGGTTTGTGCTTGGTTTATGCTATCAGCAAATTAAAAAGGGAAAGTTCATCAGTGGGGTTGTACAAATTGTTCCTTGACTCAGCTTGAGGCAAAGCCCTCCCTCTGAACCCTGAGCAGAGAAAGCATCACTACTATATATATAGATATTCAGAATTGGCCCACATATTTTTCTTTATTCAGTCATGCCCTGTTGCATACTGGGTTTGTGCTTGGTTTATGCTATCAGCAAATTAAAAAGGGAAAGTTCATCAGTGGGGTTGTACAAATTGTTCCTTGACTCAGCAAGTACAAGCTGTCCGTATTTTCCTGCCTCTGTCTGTAAAGCTCTTGAGAGTGTAGCGTATTCAGCTGTTAAGAAAACTGCCACAAGGTCTTTGCAACACAGACAAGAGAAAAAACAATCTGAGGTATGGTATTTTTTGGTTTAATTCTCTGCTTCAGACAACTCGCGGCAGCATTTATTGGTAAGAAGCTGAACCCACTACTGCTGCACGCACTTGATGTAGAACTCAGATTGCCTCTTTCCAAGTCAATGAAGATGCCTGCCTGTGCACTGAAAATCTCAAAGTGGCCTCAACTTTAGGGGCTACCATTGGGATGCACGGAACGATGGATGGTTAAGGCAATGATATTAACAAGCTATGTTGGGTATGCATAGCAAGGTTTAGGTAGCGGGGTGCTACAAGTGTGGCTTCTGTGAGAAGCTCCCCCCATGTCTGACAGAGCCAATGCCAGCCGGCTCCAAAAAGAACCCACCTCTGGCCACAGCCGAGCCCATCAGTAGCACCTCTGTGATAATGTATTTAAGAAGAAGGGAGTGGAAACTGTGCAATTGCAGCTGAAGAGAAGAGTGAGAATATGTGAGAGAAACAACCCTGCAAACACCAACATCAGTGAAGAAGGAGGGGGAGGAGGTGCTCCATGTGCTGGAGGAGAGACAGTCCATGGAGGTCCATGGTGGAGCAGATGTCCACTTGTAGCCCATGGAGGACTGTATGCTGGAGCAGGTGGATGCCCAAAGGAGGCCGTGACCCCATGGGGAGCCCACGCTGGAGCAGGTTCCTGTCAGGACCGATGGCCTGTGGAGAGAGGAGCCCATGCCGGAGCAGGTTTGCTGGCAGGACTTGTGACCCCGTGGGGGACCCGCACTGGAGCAGTCTGTTCCTGAAGGACTGCACCCTGTGGAAAGGACCCAGGCTGGAGCAGTTCATGAAGAACTGCAGCCTGTGGGAAGGACTTACAATGGGAGGGACCCCACACTGGAGCAGGGGAAGAGTGTAAGGAGCCCTCCCTCTGAGGAGGAAGGAGCAGCAGAGACAACGTGTGATGAACTGACCGCAACCCCTGCTCCTTATGCCTCTGTGCCACTGAGGGGAAGGAGGTAGAGAAACTGGGAGTAAAGTTAAGCCCAGGAAGAAGGGAGGAGTAGGAGGAAGGTGTTTTAAGATTTGGTTTCATTTCTCATTACCATACTCTGATTTGATTGGTAATAAATTTAATTAATTTCCCCAAGTTGAGTCTGTTTTGCCCATGTTGGTAATTGGTGAGTGATCTCCATGTCCTTATCTCAAGCCATAAGCCTTTTCTTATATTTTCTCTTCCCTGTCCAGCTGAGGAGGGGGAGTGATAGAGCAGCTTTGGTGGGTACTTGGTGTCTAGCCAAGGTCAACCTACCATACAGCCAGTCACCTAAAATCTCCTCCTGTGACCTGCATGTGAAATTTATCCTGGTTTACCTGTATAGAGCTGAAGATGCAGCAATGCAGGAAGATAATTTATTAAACAGCACAGTCTCTGTTTGCTGTGCTGTGGCCAGAAGCAGTGTCTTCTGCTGCAGCAATCTCCCAAGGGGCACACTTGAGGTCTAAGTCCTGCAGGACCCAAGAGCTGGCTCTTTCC
>NW_010308507.1:24278-51557 GCF_000700745.2 Antrostomus carolinensis
TTTCCCTAGCCTCTCTTTTGAAGCAGAGTTATGGGGCAGAACACCACCACCTGTTAAAAGGACCACTATTGCCCACCTCAAGCACTTGTTCATGGACCACCACACAAACACATATTATGGGATTTTTTTAATTTTTTTTTAATGTGTCAACAGGGCTTCTGAGCCTTCAGGATGCGTCAAGTTATATTTTCGAGTTCACTTCCAATGGAAATCTTAAACATTTATTGCTCTTAAAGGAAACTCCTGTGTAATCCAACAGCTGTTTTTTTTAAGAAACTATCCCATATTTTTAGCCCAGATTCCCTCTTTGGATGACTTTCCTGGTTTTTGATGTTTTGCCTTCGTTTAGCTCCACCAGCATCAGCAGAGTCCTCTCTGTTTGCCCAGGGGAAGGCAGAACAGGATCCATCCTGTTCTCCCCAAGAAGCAGAGCAGGAAGCCGGTGTACTAAAGCTCTGATTATTTATCTGGCTCTGTATATTTCCTGAGAGAGCTGGAAACAAAATCTCACACACATTATTTAGCTGAAGGTCAGTTATAAAACTGAAAAAAAAAAAAAAAAAGGAAAGAAAAAATTTGTGGTGTGAAGGAAAGAAGGTAGCAGGTGATGGCTTTTGTAACAGCAAATTATAAAATGCTACTGTCTTTTAGAATACATCTAGGTGTATATTACAATTAGAGAACAAATTTCTCTAGGCTGGTCTAGTTGCTCTGAAAGACAGCTTTCAATAGCTTTGGCTCAGTGAGTGGGTCACTTGGCCTTTGGGCAGGGTACAGGCAGAGCAATCGTGGGTTTGTCCCCATACACCATGCAAGCCTACCCCCTAGCCATTCTGATGTGACTATGGAAGGGCATTTTTGGGTGTGTAAGCCACATAGCTCTCTGCTTCTCTTACTGATTGCTGTGTATGCATGTGAATCCTTTAGATGAGTAACAGCTGAAGGGGTTTGGTTCTCTTCCCATTAAAAATAAATTGCAAAAATTGTATTGATTTCAGTGCAGGAGGATTGGACCCTTAGCCTCCAAGAGGATATTTAATATATTCCGTTACTTGCATCTTAATGGGATACAGCTATACTATGCTGCACACGGAGCTGCATATGATACAGCTCCCTCGGGCTGCTTGACAATATGCTCTCCACTTCAGAGACTAGTACATAAATACAATTCACATGCTCTGTCTTTAGTCATGCTACAGTTTTGTCAACCCCATCACATTTTTCTGCCTTGGGCTGCGGTGTGTGCTGTTAACACATGTCTCCGGACTCAGGTCAGTGAGCACAGGGACAGCATTGCATTGCTTCTGTTTTCATGGGACTTTCCTGTCTTTTCCTGTCATGCAATTAATTTACCTCATTCCTCTTTTAGTTTTCTTTTTTTTTTCCTTTTTTTGCCAACCGCACAACATAAAAAGCCACTCCGCCTTTAGCTCAAGTAGGCACCAAAGAGAGAAATAGTAAATGGTGTCAAGGCCTCCAATAATACTGAATTCTGCTAAACCATGCTGGCTTCCAGCTGCTGAAGATTTAGCCCATGACATTTAGTCTCCTTAGCTCAATATTATTACCATGAATTAAAGTGTAAAAAAGCAAAATCCAGAAGGGCAAAATCCTTTTCTCTTAGAAGACTCTAAAGCCATATTTAATGTCAATACAATGCAATTTCTACAATTCATTCTACTTCATTTTATTTTTCAAGTAGATGTAAAAATTGCTGAAATTTAGGAAAAATAAATACCTCTCTAGCATATGACTCTTCTGAGTAGTGAGATCTATTCATTTTTTTTCTCAAATTGCCACCAAATCTATTAGTCTTTCTCAAATTTTCTTCCAGAAGATTTTAAACCTGTGCTTCCTTAGAATGTATAGAAATTTATCATAGGTTTAAGTCTCAATGAACCTTAGAACTCTTAAAAATTAACAAGGAAAAAGCCTTTGGCTGCATTTTCAGAAATAGTTTCCCCAGCCATGGAGCTGGTCAACAGCTTTCCAATTTTCCATGTGAAATTTCATTAAATGAAGCAGGGCAACAACCATCAATACCTCTTTTGTGTTTAACTAACACCCAACATGCTGCAGTTGGAGAGGCTGGATGTGTGTCGGGTCAGGGGGTATCTCCATGGGCAAGGTTTCTCCCAGGATGCTGGCATTATTCTAAGATTTCCTTCCCTTTCTCTCCAGACTGGTTTCTCCATAGCTTAATGTATACAGCAATGAAATAGATGAAAGCTGACCAAGGGCATGCAGAAGGCAGTACAGCTGTAACTGCAAATCCCTTTTCCTCCGTTCTCGTTGACTGACCCCACCTCTTAGAAAAGCTTTTGTCTAAGAAAAGCAAAATCAACATAGGACGATGTAGATGCATGATTTGCTTTGTCTCCAGCAGCAGCAGTAGCTGGATGAACAAAGAGGCTGCTCGGCTTCCTGTATTTTCTGGATTCAAAATGGAGAGTACTTTGCAATAACAGTTACTTCTTTCATCTCAGAAACACTCCTTCATAAAGAAAGCATAGCTAAACAGAAGTCACAAGGACGTCTCTTTCTGGTCTCTTTGTAAAAATTTAGTGGCATCACTTGTTTCTAACGTGTGTACATTCATTGCCATCACTAAATCTTTTAAATCAAAAGAGAATGAGAAATGTTAATGGCAAGAGGGAGAAAAGGCTTATCTCTGAGAAGTTTTTTTCTCTACTGCACGTCAAATAAAAATATAACAGACAAATCGGTCTTCAAAATATGTAACTGAAAGGAGTTTAGTAGTAGGCATACACTCACAGCCAGATTCTGGCCTCCAAATATAGTTTATGATGTACCAGACAAGTGAAGATGATCACCCTGTCCCTCTCTATTTACTGGTCCATTGTGTTTCTGCCTGGGCTGGGAGGTTAGACAAATTTAATTTGTCTGTGAGACTCATAAAGGATGTTGATATTTAAGTAGGTACTGAGGCTACTGCTAGGACTTTGTGCTGCTCCTTTAGGGACATGTGATTCACAGGGAGGGAAAGTGTGGCCAACAGAGCTTCAGGCAACCACTCCTAACCCTATCCTGGGCTTTTCTGCAGCTGCTAGCCTAGTCTGGATGGCCGCATGGGGAGATCTGCCCATGCTGGGAGAACCATCCCTTTTACCTGGAGGCTGCTGTACTGCCTTAGGTTGCCACAGCCTTAGTGATGTGGCCCTGCCTTGCTCTATCACTGTAGGTAGAGCAAGGTCTGGCCAGGCAACTGTATGTTTGTCGTCTTAAATTCCTTCATTGATGACATGCTTAACGAAGGCTTTCAGATCTCTTTGCTGTTACGTATCTCCTCCCTAGTACAAAGGGGGAAGACGTCCTTATGTGAATATTGGACAGTACAGTGTTTTTTGTTTATAAGCAATAGTATAACTTTATTACAGCCCACGCTGTCCTGATTTCTCCTTCTGTACAGATAGCTCAGCATGAAGTGTAAGCCTCTGTTTCTGCCCTAGGCACTATGTGGTCTGATTATAGCCATGCAGCACCACATCCCACTCCCAGGGGACAGCTGAAGGTACTTACTTACTTCAGACCCTGAAAGCTTTGGTTTTGGAAATGGTGCATAGAGACTTGCAAGAAACAAAGGGAGAAAATGCCACAAAATGCTGTGGAGTAAACAAGATCTGGTTTGCAGAGGCTGGCTAGAGACAGCTCAGTAGAGGCACTTCCTAAAGTCACAAATTTTCTTTGCTGCTTCTCTGCCTCCTTCCTGAAGAACTGAAGTGTTTTCATGGAGTCCAGATGTAAGACAATAGGTCAACATAATTAAATGCCCAAAGCAAAAGCATATCACAGCTGCTAAATTGTATAGTTAACACCAAGAGTTAGGCTTCATACGTCAAAAGTATAGTTTAGTTAAAGGACCTTTGATACAAACCCACAGAACAGCTTCCTCTGCCAGGCAAGTCCAGATTTAGGATCTTAATTATTGAGGTCCTCAGGTAGACCAGGCATCTTGTGTGTAAAAGATGAAAGAGATCGTTTTGCTTTTGGTAGAATATCTTTACACTGGTATTTTTTAATCATCAGATATTGCTTGTGGAAAAATTACATTTTCAGCTTGGTCCCAGTAATACAACATTCATAAAACCCAGCAAAAAAAAAGAGTACCCTGGTATACCATAAAAACTACATGGGGTGTGGCATTTTGTGTAAAACAACAAGGTGGGGTAGGAAAAATCTTAAACTGTGAAAAGGGAACACTCACTCGCTTGAGATACCCTGCTGAATCAGTGGAATTTTTAGCATGAACAGCTGCTCGGTGGCATGAGCACGGGCTGCAGGATTTGGCCAGTTAGTACTAACTGAGCTTTGATAAAAATAAGGCCCAGGTATAATTTTTAATATATCACATGATCACCTTTTCTCATGATTTTATCTATGCACAATGAAATGAAACTCATCTAGAAATAAAGAGACTGACATGTCAGACCATGACATTAGTACAGTGTTAAATTTTGTGGCCCATGTTCAGTGCAGCCCTTGAGTGATCTGTTCCAATAACGCAGATAACAGCTAGTAGGATGATTCACCCATCAAGCAATAATGAGCAGCCATTGCATCACCTTCTGTTGTTTACTGTACCCTGAGGCTTTTCAGAATACAGTTGCCTTGATAAAAAGATAAAAGAAAAGAACATAAAACTTGGGTGAAAGAAAAACCTTATTAAACTGAATCTACTTCTTGTCTCCTCTTTCTCTGTTCCCTTTAAAGTTATTATGAGTAGGGCCAGACTGTGATAATGAGCAAGCATTTGTATGAGAACCATTACTGGTGGAACAACACCTCTGAATGGCTGCTCCAGTCAATGAGTAGATGAGGCCTGAAGAATGTAGGATGGATTAGAGCAAAGCCTAGCCCAAGAGTGAGAGACAGGTACATTATGGGCAAAATTCTGGAGACTGTGTTCCATCTACTTGGGTTTTCCAGAGGTCAGTAAGAATTCTGCCAGCATAAGAGAGCTGAGTAAAACCTGAGTGATCCCCTAGGCTTTGAAGCTATAATAGTGTTTATGTCTCAGGCTCCTCTCAGAGTTCATAATAAGCATTAATTAAATACACCTCAGGGCTCCCTATGCAAGCAAAATACTCTTGCTCCTATAGACAGAGGAAACCAATGCTTGTACAGGAGGGCTTGGAGTTTCCTTCAGCTCTGGGTCCTGTTTCAAAGGACTTTGAGTTGCCAACTGGACATCTAGAGAAATGTTTATCAGATTTAGCCGTGACATTGAAGGTTTAGCTGTGACGTTGATCTTTTGGCTCGATTTTCAGGAGTGCTTACCTCCTCCAGCTTCCTGTATGTTCAGGTAGAGATGTTGATGCTTAGAGATCCATATGCGAATATTCTGTTTAGCTTTAAGAACATAAGGTAGAGCAGTAATCTATGTAGCAGACAATCAGTGTGAGAAGATGTTGAAGATAGGGAGTGTACTTCATCTATGTGAGGCAGGCACTAAGTGCTAATTTACTAATAAATATTCACAATTCATTAACCTTGGAGATCACCAATACGAAGTCCTCTCTAGTCACCAAAGAAATAATTCAACAAATTCAGTTAGGTAATTAAACAAATACATTGTTCTGGGTGCAAAATGAGGTGCCAGGTTTTACTCTGGGATACAGTGTTAAACCTTCACAGCTTTCTAGTGGGAGTGCTGACAAACTCTTTGTTGCAGAATGCCCCACTTGGTATGTCATTACAAGCCAGAGCATACAAAGAAACTATGACATAGTTTATTATCCATGAGCCTCGCACTGAAATACAGAAACAAAATCCACCCATTATCATCATAGGGCCATTTGTGCTTCTGATCAAATGATACTTCAGTTGCCTATCAGCTGTTTCAGAACCAGCACCCATGAGAACCTGGATAATGTTGAAAACTTGGAGGGTGGGGAGGGTCTTACTGTACAGTAACAAGTTACCATGCTTCATACTCTCTTTTGCTGGTGCTGAACAGGCTCCACATGTGACCAGAATCTGCTCATGAGCCTGCAGGAGGACTTCTGCTCTTCCTATGTTGCACAATGGCACTAGCAGTGCTCTCTGTATAAGCTCACTGCTGGATTTTAGGGCCGCGACCAGCACTAATCTCAGGGAGGGGTGAAGAAAAGAGAGAGTAATGGGATCTTTTAAAGAACAAGATGGAAAATGCACCACAGATTTTTTTTCTAGAACAGGATCCCCATGGGCTGTCAGTCCTGCAATGTCAGGCACCTGTTTACACCTAGATCCCTCATACCATGTGCCTTTGAGACTATCCTATGAATAACCTAAAGCAAATAATCTACACTTTGTGTGCAGGTTCCCTTTATCCTGCCATGTAGCATATGAGTGCATGCACTCCTAAGAATTTCATGCTAATACATTCATTTCTTTGCATTCCTCCTTAAAACTTACAGAGCTCCCCTTTTCCCTAGCTTAAATCCAATTTATGGCACTCCTGCTTTTCTGAAGTACTTATGGTTTCTTCAAGTTTCTGTGGTACACTTAAAAGCAGAGTTTGGTTTATAATTCATGAAATTTTCACTTTAGATTCTTTATCTAGATTATGCCATAAAATCTTACATTTTCATTTTGTCAACTGTCTAAAGTAAGGAAAAAGTTATAAACTTTTGCCCCATGTCTAAGACACAACTTTCCTTACAGCAAAGTGACCGGCAGGAGGAAACTAGCCAGACAGTCTGAGTGACGACCTGGGGTGGGTGATGGAAGCCCCTCTGGGACAATGCTTTTTCCTGCTTCTGGAAGTCCCTCCTATTTCCACATTGACTTCTGCATCCGGTACTTTACCAGGATTCTCTTTCACATCAAAGCATCTCTCCCCAGGCTACACATGTAGGGGCACAGCCTTAGTTTCTATGGGAAATAGTTTTATCCCAAAGGAAAGGGAAAGAAATGTTTGGTTTAAATATGCTTAACGCTCCCCCTTCTGTATAAGGCGCTCTGTTGTTGCACTTTCTCTGGTCCCTTGGGATATCAACATGCTCTTTACCACACTCAAGCTTATTTTCTTAGTTGAGGTGTTTAAAAGAGGTTATGGGGGAATTTTGCTCTCATCTACATTGGTTAAACAAACATCAGGCTGATAGCTTGCTAAATTAATTGCACCAAATTCTTTTTGCTGGTCTCACCCTTAGGATGAGTTGGTCCCAGTCCCATTTAAAAGAACTCCATGATGCAGACAATGTTGAGTTTCTGTTTCTCTTCTAAAGTTATTAGAAACGCAGAAGGACCCAATGTATGGATGATAAAGCTGCTACTTAGCTTAGTGAACAGATAGGAGGGATCCATTAATTTGTCTAGAAGTTGAAGTCAAGGAGGTTTCCTCAATAAAGAGCTCTAATAAGAGATGAGTCACTGATTCTATATTTTGCTGAGTATTTTGTGCAACCTCAGTCAACACACGAAGGAAAATAAATCTTTGGAAATGAGACCGTTGAGTGTGCCTCTTGCGTAAACAACCTACAAGCAAAAGTTGCAAGCCTCATGATAGCCGGTTATCATGGCTTAAGGATACTGATGTGATGAGGTTTGCAGCTGACACAGATGAATAAAACAGATGAGATTTTGGGTGCACAAACCCAAGCTTAGTAAGAAGACAAGAAAGTGTTTCTGATTTGACTGTGAGTGTGAGACCATTCAAAACTATGCAAATGCCTGCTGGTAACCATGACTGATACCAAGGAGGAAACAGCCAATGACTTCCACGGTGGGGAATTAAACCAAGCCCAAGCACTCTAACCACATGGACTTCTCCTTAGCCCAGATACTTACAAAACATATGTAATCTGGTAGCCCAGGTATTCACTTTTTGAAGTCTCCTGAATTTGTTTGTTATTCCACTGTTGATGCCATTAGTTCCTCCCTCATTTCCCTCAGTTGGTATTTAATCTCTTTGGGTTGGTTACTCATGCCTTCAGGGTCACTGGGTTTCTTTCTACACCAAGCTCTTTGATTCTGCCTCTATTTGGAAGCTGGTTAGTCATTTGATTATCTGAAATGTTTTGAATGCTGACTTTAATTACACTGCCTTGTAAGAGGCTCTTCGACAAGAACTGCTAACTGCGTGGTCCCTACCTGCCTTGGTAGCCATACTGCTAGACAGAGAAAGTGTGAAGGAACATATGTAAGCATTTTATAAAGACAAGAGCCATTGAAGTGCAAAACTGACATATCACCCTCAAGAATGCAAGACTTTGGGTTTTTTTGTTTTGTTTCTTTTATTTTATATAAATTTATTGGTACAAATAGAAGTTAAAATGCTTACACTTACCATGCAAAAATGTTGAATCTGGAAACAGATTTCTAATATCGCAGTCAGAAGTGTGGCATTTTTCTCAGGGACAGATTGTCAGCTGTGGCCAAGCAGGGCCCAGAAGAATTGAGGATGTAGATGAGTTGGAGACTGTCCAGAAGAAAGCAACAGGAATGATAAAAGGTTTATAAAACATGAGTGATGAGGAAATGTTGAAGAAACTGAGTTTGTTTAGTCTAGAGGAAAAAGGCTATGGGGGAAAATGTATGAGTTTTCCAATATGTAAACAGTTGCTGTAAAGAGGACAGCCGTCATTTGTTCTCCATGGCCACTGTGAGAAGGACAAAAATAAATCAATGTAATTTGCAGCAAAAAAAATTTAAGCCACACTTTGGGAATTAGGTTTTCTCTGAAAGTTGAGTCCTTTCACTGACAGATTTGAGAACAGGTTAGACCAACACTTTACAAGGGAGGAGGTGGCTAAACCTGATCCTGGCTCACAGGAAGGTGTGGGACAAGGTGATTGCAGGGGATTCTTTCCAAGCCTTACATCTTTACAAATTTATCAAGGAGGACTTTGAAAGGAAATGGTTTTGGCTGGGCAAACATGTAGTTGCATTTTCAACTGGTCACTGCAGTCACTCTGATGCCAATTCAACAGTAAAAAATTATGTCTTCTTTGTGGAGCTCTACACTGATGTGATCATTTTAGGAATAATACTTTAAAGTCATACAGCTACTCTGTTTTGCAGAAGCTCCCATTTCTTCCTCTTTGTTCAGCCTCTTAACTTTCCTGCAGGAGGGAGAAAATCCTTCTTTTGGGAAATAGCTCTTAGTCTCCCTCTTGCAGGACTTGGAGGAGCCTTGTTCAGCTTCTCCCCCTGATTTGAAAGAAATCCCTAATCTGCAATAACAACCAATTCCCGTCTTTCCAGCAGAGAAAACAGCTCATGGTGCCATGGTGGGATAACACAGTTGCATATTTTAGGAGCCATCACACCTTAGGCCAATTGTTCTGGGCCCTCACTGCCACCTTGAGGAAGTTTTCAATTCACGTTCATCTGATGCTACAGTATTGGGGTCCTCAGTGCGTCAATCGCTGTTGCATGGTCTAGTTTGCAGTCCTGTTTGCAACAGCAGGAGAGTGGTATTTGCTGTGCCTGTATAACAGTGAGATTGCAATTGAGCTGGGGAAAGGTGCCTTCTGGCCCAGCCAGATGGTAAGTCAAGGACAAAGTGGAGGAGCAGCTGAAAAAAATGGAATGTTTTAGTAAGGATTTTAAAACCAGTAGAAAATGGCAAGGCTAATACATTTAGGCAATAGAGGAGATAAACCAGGAAACTTCAGAAAATGTCCTTCCGTGTTTTTACCTTAGAAGTATCTTCCCAGGAATGATAATTCCTTTATAATTAATTGATAATGTATTTATTATTATCCGTATTGATTTCAGTTGTCAAGGCAAGACATAAACGTAATAACAATGAGGCACTGTGTGCAAAGCCTGAAGTACCTCCAGGTTTGTTGCTGTGCCAAGTAGGTTGATCAAGAGTCAACATCACAACATGTGGCATCAGGGGACACCTTACTGCCAGTCTGCCAGAGAGGACAAGAGTCCTGGAGGCAGAACTGCCATCTGCAGAGGAGACAACCAGGCAGCCCTGAGCAGGCCATGGGGGAGGCAGTATATTTCTGAGATTAAATCCTATCTGTGTCTTAATAGAGACAACTCCTCTCCACAGAATCTTTCAGCATACTGTTAATGAAAAAAAAAAAAAAAAGGATTAGGATAAATTTACAAAAATAAATAAATTAAAGAGAAAGTAACTTCTGCCAAAAAATTAACTTTCATGTTCAGCTTCTGCTTGAAACTAACTTCCCAGGAGCCAACTTTCTTGGGGAATAGCCTGTTATCAGATAAAGGAAAGACTGAACAAGAAAGATAATTCCTTTGTTATGAAAGCCACCCCCTTTCATCAAGACCTTCTCCCCCAGCTTCTTTTAACGCTCAATGACTTACCTCTGATCTCTTGGCATCTTTGTATTTTCCCACCTGTCTGTCAACCTCCTCTGAGGGTATTTTCCTTCTTGAAGCTAAACTTTGCAACACAACTAAGAGAAAGCAAACAGAAATGGCTTCAATCACTCTCATTGCTTAAAAATTCATCATCATTTCTATAGCCAAAGGCAGAAAAGCTAATTATGTACTGTCCCAACCAGTTTTATCACCTCCCGGGAAAACGTGCTATTAAGCTGGCTGCGCTGATGCATCTGCAGAAGGCAGCTCTCATTGCTGGGACCCAAGTGTACCAGCATCTCCAGTGGGAGTTTTACAGCTTTGAACAGAGCTGCTGCAGCAGGTTAGCTATAAGGCAGAGGAGCTTAGCCATTGGGGAGTGGGAAGACAGCAATGTCTTGCTTCTCTCCCAAGTGAACCTTGTGGCCATCTTGATATTGGCATTTACAGAAGGGTTTAGGGAAAGGTTTGGAATTTCTTTCTTTTTTTTTTTTTTTTTAAGTGCAGCCCATGTAAACCTGGTACATAGGTACACAGATACATAGGATATTATTGAAAAGCAAAACCAGAAGAATTCTGGCTGATGCAGGCATATACCCGTCCAAAAAGTCTTCCCTGAGTGGTGGCTCTGCCTTTCTGTTTATTTGCTTGTTTGCTCTTTATGGAAAAGTGCTCAACTGTGGTGACTGCTGTGAGAGATTTAGGGGATTAGGACTCACTCTACCGCACCTTATGTTGCTGTTGGTTCGAACTGGAAACTCTTCTATATGGACATTCTGTTCCTCATACTTTTGAAGAAACACTTTCCCTCTCCTTCTTAGGTATCTTTCAAGGGCCTTTCATAATCTGCCTCTAAATTGAGTTCAGATCCAACATTTGTGACTTCAGTATAATATGTTCTGGACTAAAAAGACCTTCCCCTTGAAAACTCAAATACTTTGAACTCCCCTATCCAAACTGACAACAGAATCTTCCTCCTTGTCCTTCCTTCTCTTTGAGAAGACCCTTGCATTTTGTTGTCAGCTGGAGTAGATTTGCTGCATTTCTCAGTCAGTACTGAGGAAGATAGATACACTTGAATATACAGCCTGTACTGAGGTAGCACTGTGGGCTGGTTACTGTAGCTGATTAAAAAGACCTAGGTCTTTCATGATGACTAACTGTGAGTGGTAGGGATCTAAATGAAGGTGGCACGGTCAGGGATGAGAGATCAGGCATGACATGGTGATAGTACAGAAAGGGTAACTTGGCCATCAGCACTGGAGCTGCATAGGACAGAACCAAGAGAAGCAGCAGATCTGAGATAGCAGTGATGGGAAGGGCCCTGGCAAGGCAAGGAATGAAGCTGTTGGGAGCAAGCTGAGAGATGGAGGACACTGAGATGTCAAACAAATCCGTGCTTGGCAGTTGGAAAAAAAGTAGACCTGTGTTATATGTTACAACTGTGTTTACATCCCATCATTGCTTTGCCCAGTAAACGCTGTGGAAAGGACCATGCTATTTGTAACACCTGGTACTAAATTATGCTTTTATGATATGCATCATAAAGCAACCAAGCATATATACAGGACTAGCCTTGTACCCAAGAGAGCCTAGCTAGTGCCAAGGCCACCCCACAGAGATGTTTGCAGATTCAAGCAAAAGGCAGGGTCTCCAGCATGGTATTTAGGTCTAGACTTCAGTACCTTCAGATGGCTCAAAGCTTTGCCCTGCTTTTGCTCCACTGTGACCTTTCCCACCCTGGCTGTGCCCCATCTCCCTGACATCCCAGCTCTTTCCTCAGTCAGGCTTTGGCTTCCTCTCCTAGTCCTCTCTCAATGCCTTGCTCTCCCTGCCCTGAGCACAGAAGCCACCCTGCCAAGGCCAAAGGCTACTGCTGCCAAAGGTCACCCTGCTTGCAAGGGGCAGTGCCATCTCCTCCCAGCACCCAGCTGGGACACTTGGCTTTCACAGCTGGGGCTGAAGCCAGTAGAGTTTACTAGCTGTAAGCAAAACTTCTAGGTAGTTGAAGTCTGCTACAATTTCTGGCAGGATAATTGTACTGATACACGCATGGGGAAGCTTCTACCTTTTAATTTGTTTTCACTGAGAGAAAGAGCCCTGTGGTTTCCCAGGGCTGCTATGAGTTAATAGACTGCAGTCATGAAGCAATGCCAGGAGATTTTCCCTTGAGAAGTCACAAGACTGGTGACTTTCCCCTTCCAGGAAAACCCTAATTTCCCTTCTTCCCATGCTTTTACTCTCCCACCCACCCACCCAGCACAACTTGATGTTGTGTTGATCGAGTAAATGGTTGGAAGGTTGCTAACATCTGGGTGTTGGCAGTGTGTCTCCCAGATGGCCAACATTCTTATTTCCTCCTTTTTAAAGATAAAAGGGTCCATTTTAAAGCCAGTTAAAAGAATATTAGAGAATTGATCTGAACAAAACAAAGTGAATAGATCAAGAGTTACATTTTCATCCTCTACTGCCCTCTATTGAGGATGGATCCATCTGCAGAAGAAAACCTCAACTGCAGTTATTCACAACACAATTCAGCTTAGAGTTTTATCCCCATGAACATCACAATTTATTTTAGCCCATATGTTCTGTTCAGAATGCATTTTCATTTTCAAATCTTATCAGTGTGTTTTTTGACATATTTACTGTATGCATTATTTGCAGGTTCCATACATGGAGGCAAAATAGTCATGGATTAGCCATCCAATCCCCTGGTTATGCTTAGGGAGAACCTGTTACATTAATAACCCAATCAATAACTGACCTGTTATGATAACCCAAAATAACCTGTCTGGTACATGATGATGCCAGGTGGAAGCTGCCCTGTAGGTTCCACATAGAACGTGTTCCACACACAGTATGGCAAAGGCCCTTTACTTTCACCCTGACCTCAGCTCAAATTTCAGTGGATGAAAGAGCAATTTGTCATACTAGTCATGCTTGGAAACTAGAATGACAATGCAGTTATCTAATAAAAAAAGAACTCAGAAGAAAATCTGCCTCTTGATTTTAAAAACACTCTCTGGTATTGTGATTCCTTGCCAATATCGTTTCTTCTTTGGCAATATTTGTGGAAAAATGTAGAGGAACGGAATGAGTTATAGTGATGCTAAGAGAAAAGATATATAAAAGATTATAATGTCCTGTATTTCTCTACCACTTATCACCTGAGGATCTCTAAAGGCTTTACAAGTAATTGTTTGCAAAGTAGTATGTGCAGGTAATTATCTCAAAAAATCACAATGGGCAAGAAAAGATTGAATTTGGTTTTGTTTTGCAGATAGGGAAATTTGAGAAAAAATTAAAGTCTAAAATGTTTACATCTGAAGTGCCTAGAACTAGAATTCTCCAGCCTCCAGTCCTTTCAAAATAAAAATTTTGATATTCAGTGGTGTTTGGCACTTTCTGCTTCATAAGGGAAGCAGGGGATTCACACTGCTAAACTGCATGACCTAACATTTTTTGAAGTGAAAATATCCCACTGTAACATCTTCTTCATTGTGGAGTTTAAGGCTGAAAAGTGGCATGTTCTGGACAAAGCTGTGAGGGTTTGAAATGAATTTGCAAGAAAATGCCACCCATTCTAAATGCTGATTCCAAATAAGAGGGAGAGAAGGTGCACTTTGCTGGGCTTTCCTCATGTCCCCCCTGTTTTCCTAGGTGCCCACTGATGTTTCTAAGTTCTCTCCTGCCCCTGACAGCTAAACTATGACAGGCTCACCACTGCAAAATCTACCTTTCCCTCCCTTGTATACAAAATGGTGTAATTTTTACAGAAGTTGGAATTCCCTGACTATCTCTGCATCCCAGTTCCATGAAATGACAGGTTTGCTTTCCAGCAACATTAGTCCTTCAGTACAAATCTGAGCTCCCTGAATGGGAAACTGGGATCTTAAAAACCAAGGTGCTCTGCTACTAGAGCTCTTATGGCATTTCATAAAAGCAATAATCCATCCTTTGCCAAGCAAGGATTCTCTCCCACAGACCATCTATGTGGTTTCCATCTGCACATTAATTGGAAACTGCTTGGGGTAAAAAAGTATTTATATGTTTCAAATTGCAGCTGTTCCCATGCGCTGGCAAGGTGCAGAGAGCTCTCTTCCCACAGCCCAGCCCTCCAAGGAGAAACCACAAGCTGGCTGCAGACCTCGAGCACTGAAAATCTGAGGCATTTGGGTGGTATCAGCTGGATTGTGGTGTAGCCATGTACGGCTTCTCACTAGAAGGAGCAATGTGTCTGTTTTCTCTTTAGCAAAGGACTACCTGCTGGGTGCACTCCTGCCTTTGAGTTTTCAGCAGAGAGTCTCCTCTCTGCCAGCTGTGGTTGAAGGAACATGTATTTTGTGTTGTTTCTGACAGGTAAACATCTTTAATGCCCCCAAAACTGATGATGATTACTTCCTTCAGGCATGTGAACCATGAAAATACCTAGGAGAAACCTAAAAACACAGATGAGCGCCCTGAGCACAGAAACTAAGCTGAAAAGCAGCAGAGGCTGAGCAGACAGGCTACTCCAGGGCCTCACTGTCTTACTCAGACCCTCTCTGGAAACTGGGGTTTTGCCCATACAGAAAAGTACAATGGCTCTGAAGAACAAAACCGATAGCTGGTAGAGAGGCTTTGCATTGCTTTTGTTGGGAATGGTCCAGCACTGGCTTATACTTGATCAGTTTATCACAACAGCTTTCTCCCTATGCAAGGGCTAACATCTTGGGTGACATTCATCCTCAAGGAGCACTCACAAAGCAAATCTAGGCAGGATTTTACTCATAAAAGACGGCTCTGGCATCTCCTCACTTAGGAAATGGTAGGCACAAGCAAACAGAGAGGGCCTGAATGGATTGTGTGCTAACTGAAAAAATGCTTTGCAGACTTGCTCTCTATGCTGATCTCCCTTGCAAACTCATCCTTGGGATCTCTTAAGAAAAAAATACCATTTATTTAAAAAAAAAAAAAAAAGAATACCATCAGAGCAAGTTTATCTGTAGATATGCAAGCTTCATTACATGGATATCATTTTAGCAGTGGATCCTGATGGTGATCTACAGCAGTTTAGTAATCAGAAAGATTTTTACACTGGTCTAAGATAAAATCTCTCTCTGGTCTGAAATCAGAGAAATTGACTGACAGTCTCTCTACAACAAAAAAATAATATAAAAGGAGAAAGAGCCATACGGAATATTTGTTATTATGATTAAAATATTCAGCAAGTTAATTTTAATTCAATGTAAATGCAGATTTTGTGGAAGGGAGAGTACATGAGTAAATGCTATGTAGCAGTTTTCCATTGCTACAGGGACTTCACCACAATATAGTTAAAGCCCCATCCTCTGTTTCAGCGGGGCTGAAAGCCTGTTAGTGATGAAAGCAAATGAAATTGAATAGCAAACAAAAAAAGTTCAGACTTGATCAGTGATGATGAGAGAACTCCAACTGGGTTCTCTTGGGAGCAATGATCGAGAATTAAAGTCTTGATTTTTTTTAAGCTAACAAATGAAGCTTCTTTATTCTACTTAAATGGGATAAGAAAAGCCCTATTAAAGAGAGCTAACAGTAGTACTAATCTGAAAGCTGTATCCCTGTTGGCCCCAGTAGGAAAAAAAAAAAAAAAAGAAAAAGAAAGTCTTCTAAAAATGTTTAACAAAACCCACACAAAATGAGAGGAACAAGAGATAACTCAAAGATGTGCAACTTTGTCTCTGCAAAGGAAGAAAAGTCTGTTTTCATAACTGAGGGAAGAGGTGTGGGGTGCAGCTCTCACTCCTTGCACACCAACCTTCGGAGTTTACAGTCTACAAGCTGACTGCGGAGAGGCTCTGGCCAGGTGCATGAAGGTGACCTGGTCTTGGGTTTTTAAATTTCTTTTTTGGTTTTGACAAAGGACTTGATCCCCTCCAGGCACCTATCTTACCAGGATTACTGGCATTTCAGGTGCGAATGATCTCAGCAGGTGGCTATTCAGGGGCAGCGTGCCCATTCCTGGGCAAGCCTCAATATTGGCCCTCTCTGCTGTCACGTTGGCAGCCTTCAATGTATGCTCATCTCCATATAAGTATTGCCTAGGCTCCAGATTTGGCCAGTTGTGAGATTACTGCACCATCTGTAATCTGTACGCTTTCCTGAATCGCTAGCTGGCTTGCTGGCTAAGGGGATCTTTCAGCAGTCTTGCTGTATCTTCCCCCATCTCCATATGCTCTTGGTGGCACCGTTCAGCATCGCTGACTTGACTCTAGCTGGCAGGGAGAGCAATAGCTGTGAAGATGTGTCAACATCACTGGATGGCAACATGTGGAGGTAACCTGAATGCATGCCCAGGACTCCTCAGGAATTAAGATGTGTCTGTTAAGCCTTGGGGCTGTATCTGCGCTCCCATGGTGGCCTGTGTTGGACAAAGTAATGCTGTAAGGACACCTTCACAATGCTGGTGGACTAATCCCTCAGCAAGGGAGGAGAGAGAACGAAAGCACAAGTGAGATGAGGCAGAAGATCCCTTGGTGTATGTATAGCAATAAGTTAGGAAGGAACCATTGATGTGAGAATTGAGGACAAAATACCCTTATTAATCTAAGACTTAGAAAAAATGGGGGGGAGGCAGGGTGTGCAGGGAAGAAGGATACAACTTGGCCCCGTTGTAAAACTACACAAAGCAATAGTTACACTAGAGTCTTAAATTACTCTTTTTCTCATGTGGACCAAGCCAATCTGTGAATCAATAACCAAAATAGGTTTTCCTCCTCATCTCAGATCAATGTTTAAATGTTTGTGATCAGGAACAGCTCTTGGTATGCAGATTAGGACCCTGAGCTTGTTTAGCCTCAAGAAGAGAAGGCTCAAGGGGAATCTTATCAATCTGCATAACTACTGAGTGAGGGGGAGTGAAGAACACAGAGACAGAAATACAGGAAATACTGAAATACAGGAAATTCAGTTTAAACATAAACTACAACTTATTTATTGTGAAGGTGGTCCAACACTGGAACAGGTTGCTCAGAGAGGTTGTAGAGTTGCCATCCCTGGAGATATTCAAAACCCAACTCAGCACAGTCCTGGGAAAACTCCTCCAGCTGGCCCTGCTTTGAGCAGAGGGGTTGGACTGGATGAGCTCCAGAGGTCCTTTCCAGCCATTTTTTCCTTTTCGTTCAAACTCATCATGGACTCAAATTGCAACTTCTTGAGGAGAGCAATAAAGTTCCTAAACTGCTTCTCAACAAAGACATGGGAGATGTCCCATGAAGATGCATGCTTTTACATAAAACTCACACATTCTCCAAGTCTTACACTTTTGGGGTAAACATTTGCCCCTAAAAATGCAAGCTGTAAAGTGCTTCCTGACTTGCTGTTAATGATTGCATCAAACAGAGCAGTGATGAATTCAAGGCCAAAACTGGGCCCTTTACATGAGTCTCAGAACTTCTGGCTGCTACGCACAAAACCTATTACTACAGGACTGTGACAAAAAAATAATCAAGTCATTTATCCAGGCTATAATGGGTCAGAGTTTTGACAGCGATTGCAATGAGAGCACAATGAGATTCTTTAGGTTGGACTACATTTTTCAAAGAACCAAACCTGATTCCTAATACTAGGAAGTATGCTCAAATTACATGGCCATATATTTTAAATAGAAATTCCTTTTAATAACCTGGATTTAATGCATTTTACAATGTATTTATTATCTCACACTGTGATATTTTGTAACTTAGATTTTCAGCTAACGAGTAGCTCATCTAATGAAAATAATGATTTTTTCATGCTGTACTACATGGAAACCTAAAGTATTTCAATTAAACAAACGGCCTCATTAGTGTGCCTTGATAATATAGTTGAGTTTTCTTTGATATGGTCAGAAATATCTAGCATGCTTTTGGGATGCAATCAAACTCTCCAATAAACTTGTTGCTAAAGACAGCTGCCTAGCACCATGTATTTCTTGAGCAGTCAAATGACCTAGTTTAGAAGTGTTTGAAGCCATTTTACACTGTGGAAGGAGAACAAATTAACCTTGTTTAACAAGTAGCTTTCAATTTGTGTTCCAGCGCTCTTCTGGACTCTACCATCTTCGGTGCAGGAGCACAGCGTTATTTCATCCTACATGTTACATATCATACCTTAATGCTACAGCTTTGGGAAGCACCGCTTTCCTGCTGCATGGACCCTGGGGGGAGGCACTGTCATTGTACTCAAATGTACCTGAAGCCACAGGGCTGGTTACCTGAGGTCTGCTTCGCTCTTTTGTGCTCTATGAAGAACAAAAAGAAAATCGCAGGCGTTGTTGCCTTTGACTTTGATTTCTTTGGCCTGGTCCCTCAGAGGCTTTTTCAAATGAATATTGCAAAGACAGCAGAGGAATCTGTAGCAGAAACCCAGCTTTTGGTCGAGCCAAGACCAAACCGAGCTACATCTTTACTGCAGAAGATTTCTGTGGCTGCAACTAATTCTCGTTGGGATGTGGGGTCAGACCTTTGACTATTATAAATCAGCATAGCTCTGTTCAGGGAGCTGTTTTTTATCAGATGAGATCTGTATTCACATTCCCATCATTTCTCTGAGAATGAGCATTTCTGGGTAATACTCTTTCTATAGGGTTAGTGTACATTAAAGCTACAGTGAAGTGCTGTATTTTAGGCTCTCCCCTTGGAAAATTTGGTTCATATCTGGCTCCCATCATAGGCAAAATGAGTTGCAGGAAATCTCTCTGATCTTTGAAAGTAATTAGCAACTCCCTCATCAGCTGCAGTGGACCATACATGAAACACAAGGTAGTTTCACCTATATGTATTCACTATAAAGTCAAAGCAGATGCAAAAGCATTTACTGTGTGCAGCTTAGTCCCTGTGCCAGCTTACATGCGGTAACCTTTTATTTCACTCTAGTCCCTAGTCAGTTCTTTGAAATAGGGCTTTAGAGTAGCTTTTAATCACTGTTAAAACCTCATTAAACAACAAAAACCCAAACAACCAACCAACCTTCTTGCACACTGAACTTAACTGATGAGCTGTAATACATTTGGGAAGCTACATGGTATCTTCTATCTGCATTTCTTTCTCCCTCAGAAGCAAAACTGGATCTGACTGTGTTACTTTTATTTCTAATCAAGTTAATTTTTGATGCCTTCAAAGATAAGGTACTCGCCTTCGTCCTGTTGCAAAGAAATGTTTACACTCAAACTGCAAGCTCCCATCCACCTACGCCTGCCTGTTACAAAACCCTAAATTCTAAGCTTAGTGTATGTTGTCAGTGTCCCTTTAATCAAAATTTAATGCTTGTCTGCAGCCTCCTCAAAGCACTTAAAATCTAGAGGCTTTAGAAGGGAGAGAATCATTAGCACCCCTGTCCTCTGCTTCCCAGCGAGCAGGAAGTCTGACTGTGGGGTGTTACACAAGTGTGGACATTGTGTTGCTCTCCATAGAGCCCTGTTTTGCCATGTGTATTGCACTCAACAGAGCCCTGTTTCAGAATCAGCCTGTCAGACTTTTGCTCTTTTTGCTGCTCACAGGGAAGAGGGTACAGAGTGATCTAAAAATCTGCTCGAGAATGAGATGCAGTCAACACTTTTCTTCAAGAAGTTCAGAGGAGGCTCCTTCTTGCACCCACCAGCTCTGTACAGACAGGTACTAAAATTCACATCTGAGTATGTCAGAAATACCACATTCAGCTGTCTCAACTTCTGTCATAGGCATCTCTGCAAAGAGAGGAATCAGCCAGTTAGTCTGGGATGTTCACAAGAGCTCGGTTCCCATTCAGTCGTTCTGATTCCTGGACCTGGGAGATGCCTGGCTTGCAGCTTGGCAGCTGAGTGCTTGGGAAGCTGGCTGTCAGCCCCTCTGAAAATTTGGCCTTGAATCTGCAAATATGCAACTCAGATACCCCCGTAAGGAGCAGCCAGTCTGATCCCAAGCATAAGCCAAGTTCATCACAGCTTCATGAAAAAATAACACCTTCTGGGTTTTTTGCCATGCACAGCAAAGTACAGTGTTGCAGAAATATTTTGTAGACAACTTTCTTTACAGTAACCTGCTGCTCTGCAGGCACAACTACCCAACATTGATCTAGGCTTTTTTTTCAGCACATTTTGTGTTGCTATCAAGCAGTGTGATATGCCTTACATTTTAATATATTCCATTGTTTTCTTCTCAAACCACTTCAATTTTCTTCCAAATTCCTTTCAACCGTGGTGATCCTGTGTTATATGGCATTATTTCTTTGTTGCAAAGCTTCCTAAGTACAGATGAATATGGGTACTTCTAGGCCTGATTTTTTTTCTTTTAATCACCCATAAAAGTGTATCTGGGCAGATAACTAGATATTTTAATGTGTCCCTAATTTTTAATATACAGTTTAGGTTGTAAACAGCGAGGAACATCCAAAACCTCATGTGCACATATGTGTTCTCTGTCTCTCTCTGCTTCTCTCCCTTTTGCATTTAAAGTGTATAGTAATATGCTGGACTTTCACCATTGGATAATTTGGTTCAAATCTGACTTACATTGTGAGCAAAATTGAATTGCAGAAGATCATTGTAATTATTGAAAGTATTTGCCTAATCTTTAGCCCATTATAGCAGGGTCATTACCGTTTACAGTATGTTACAGTTATAGCTTTTAAAATATGTTCACAGCAGGGCACTACATTGACAGCTCCCGTAGTGAAAGCTGGTGTGAGGGGAGTATACGCTGCACACAGTACAGTGTGACAGTCTAAAGGGCAGTAAACTTGGTCTGGTGAATGAGCAGTAGATCATTGTCCTGTTTTAAGATGTACTTATCTATACAGAAAACACATTCAAAGGGATTGTTACCTTCCTGTCTTGAAGAAGGAAGGCATTTATGGAGAAGTAAGGTAGGGAGGCATGGGGAGGAGGGAGCAGACAGCTCCTTTCATAGACTTAGTGCCGAGGTATGGACACACTTAACTGAAGGAGGAAGGAGGGATGCTTTCTTCTGTCTTCATATGATGAAAATAAAAAGTGATCAGGATAGATTTTTGTTATCCTCTGGGCATTAAAAGCTTAAATGCAAAATGCATGACTTGTTATATCAAGCCAATTCTTAGGGATAAATAGGCAGTATGGGGAATTAGTTGTTGTTAATTGGACTTCTGAGCTGAATTCCCAGGGTGTTGCACTGCAAGCATACCCCTTTTGTTTTAATATTGAAATAGGGAGAAGCCAGCTCTGTGATGGATTCATTCCAGTACAGAACAGCAGAGCATGCTAAATCATCTTCATCCAAATACTTGGTTACAGTTGTTCAATATAAATATTTTAGGGTTAATTTCTACATGTACTGTAGAAGGTGTTTGGTTTTCCATTGACCATTTTAAAACTGTAAGGCAGATCTTCAAGGAGCATGAACTGCCTAATTGCTCTGTAGCATCTTGAAGATACAGCTCGCTGTTTCTTAAGCCATCATCTAAATATATAAAACCATTTATATTAAATTCAGGGCACTTGATTCTGTTGCCGGTGAACTGAACTCTTCAGAATTGTGTGGCAGTGAGTGTAGTTTCAGTGATACAATTTTATTAAAAACAAAAATTGAAATAATGAAAATCATGTTTTGTGTTGTTTTATCAACATCATGCACAGTATTTCTTCTTTAGAAAGTTTTAATAACGATCACAATATAACCCCAAAGATCTCTCACAGATTTGTGACACCCAGAAAAATTAGTTTTTGCTTCAAGTTTTTGTTCTAGGAGCCAGTCCAGTCTGTACATGCTGAAAAAAATGATAAAGTAGCAATCCCTGGAGCAGAGGCCACGGGTCACACATCTCCTTTAACACCCTGTTGTAGCTGATCCTCCTTGCATAGTTAATTGCCACTGGTATAATCCAAAAGGTAACAGAAAAATCCAGGCTAGCCTTGCATGTTCCCATCAGTAAAACATCACAAAGAAATGTTCCTTGTGCTCCTGAAGTGCTCAGAAAAATAACCTAGGGAGATGTTTAAATTAATTAGAAACCCCTTAGAGAACCTCACCAGCAAAACCTTCCTGTACCTCTTCATGTATCTTTAAATCATTAACACAAATGTATTTTTTTAAAGGTACACTGATGCATGATTGATCTTTCACTATTCTTTACCTCTTCCCTCACCCCAGTATGGTCAACATTTACCATGGTAGGTAGCCCTTCCCATTTTAAGTAGCAAAGCAGCAGCAAAATGTCCAAAATGGCAGATCCTTTTGACACTTATCTCTCACTCAGTAGTTTGGTTCCATTGAATTCAAAGGAGTTTTATAGTTTTTTGGACTCGGAGTCTAGGCTGCACCTTTCTCACCTGTTTCATGGGATCCATGTTAATTTGTGGGAGATGTTTTTGAGTAATTTCTTGCAGTAAGCAGCTCTAGGTAAAGGAGCAGCTACTCTTAGTATTTGGTCTTTACTACTCTCCCATAACTTCTGCAAATAAAGAGCTGCACGGTAATTATCTTTGCAGAATCCCCGAGATTTTATTAAAAAGTAACATTTATTAAAAAGTAACTCTCATTTTAAAACTGGGAAAGTTGGACTTAGACCAGTAAAGACTAGCACTTAGGTAACTAGAATGTCAAGGTGTTTGAGAGGTCACACTAAGCCACCCAAAGACACCACATTATGGACACCCAAAATCACAGTAACCACCATCAGTGCTCACACAGCTGATTACACTGCCATTATTAACGAAGTGATTTACCCAAGTCTGCCATCAGAAGCCGTGTCAGTGACGGTGCTTTGCCCCTTTGATCCTGGGTGCAGGACGCCAGGAGGCACATTCTCCTTGTACAACAGGAGAAACGTGGCTGTACCCCCTGCCTTGGGTGGCTGCTGCTGGGAGGAAGAGTAGTGAGATGATGATCCTGACCAGCTCTGGGGACATTTCCAGCATGAGCCTTTCTGGAGATGTGAGCTGCCTACAGCTTCATACACATTGCTGGGAAAAGATTGCCTCCGTGCCCTTGATGCCTGCATGGCCAGAAGGCTTAGATGTGAGCAGCAGACAGGATTTACCTTGCATTTGACAGTGAGGCTGAAATACAGTTTTCACAACCTGGAAGAGCTGCGTGGAGCCCCTTTGTTTTTTCATTGCTCTGCACTATAGGTGGCTGGACCAACATAACACCACTGCACCAGAAGGACCGACATGGGAGATGTCATAGGCCAGGGACCCCTACTTCATCTTGGGGACTGGACGAAAAGCAGCCGTGAGCCACCTCCACGCAGAATCCACGTCTCAGCTGCGTGCGCTGCCCGCGGGCTTGGCACCCTGCTCCGTCTTAAACACTTTCCACAGGGGGAGGGGGAGTGCACACAAAGCCTATTTAATTAGGCGTTGTGTAGGAAGGACGAACGCGATCCCAAGTGAGATGGAAGATTGCATGTCTCCTCCAGATGGTGGGATTATTAAGTTGTTTGGTTTTTTTTCTAAGGCAGGAGAGAGTAAGCAGGTGTGAGTATGGGGCCTACCTGTATTGGTTTTAATCAGCAACTTTAAGCAAACTCAGTGTTCTCATCAGAAAAGGGGAAAAATAAACAGCTGAGCACTGTGATTCATTTACACTTCAAATATACTTTGAGTTGGTTATTCCTCAATTAATCAAATAGCTGGTGTATCCCTAAAGTAGTATAAAGTGACACGCTGTGTGAAATCAATTTTCCCTTCCAAAATCATTAAATTCAGTAGCCTGTGACTACATCCCTGCTAATTCTAGTACCGGTCCTTTCATCCTCCATTAACTTTGGCACGCCTAACAGGCTGTCAAAAATAATTTCCCAGAACGTAAATAATTCAGAAATTAAAAATTAATAAATAATAACAGAGAGCTACTGGGAGATAGACTGGGTCAATTAGTCAGCTCTGCATTCTGTTTCTTCGCAGCAGGGGGGCAGCCACATTCGTTACTAGAATCTTTCCTCTGATTCCTAGGTCTGATTTATGGCTCTTCATTACTGGATCCAGTCAGACACAATTACCTCCATCACTATCTCAGTTCCTAACTTCAAAGAAACACACATTTTCTTGTCTGCTTTTTTTCTCCTTGCAGCAGCCTCAGCTTGACGTCCCTGGAATTTCTTCCACGCGGACTAATTAATAAGACTTTGACTTATCATATTCACTTCTCTTCTTTGATGTCCTACCTTAGTCAATCATCCTATTTAATTAGAATTTCAATGATAACTTTACTTATCTCGTGGCTAGATGTAAATTAAAATAACGGGATTTTAATTCTCTTTCTTATGGGGTTATGACATTTCTGACAGAAAAAGTTTCAACCCAAATATGATGTTATGTACATCCTATGCTAGGAGTGCATTCCACTAAATTGTTTTTCCCTTTGCTACAAAATAATTTTGCTTGTTTAACAAGCTCCACTGAAATGGAAATGAACTACAGTTTCTTGTAAAGTAATTTGCACGGGTCCATGTTGTGGAAGGTTATGTGGATATAAATGAATATAATCAGATTGTGACACATACCACATAGTTAACGAGGAAAGAGAATGGGGGTTTTTAGAAATAAAATAGCTCTGGAGAGACAATAGACCATATGACCTCTTCTTTCTGCCCTTTCTGGCAGTTGCTAGTACTTTTCCAAGGTTTCTCACTTCCTTCCATCATTTACAGACCTAATCTTGCTGATTGTATCCAAGCAGCATCTGAGGTTGCATTCTGATTTCAATGAGACATTTCTAAAACACATATCCATCTGCTGTTCATTGAAAAGGTATTGTGGCTGCGGCTTAACAGGAACAGTATATCCCTCAGCTATCACTTTTTTTTCCCTTTCTGCAGTACCCACTATGTGCTTGTAAACAGGCTCACTTTCCTTCCCATGCCTCTTAGAATTGCCAATCAAACTCACCATGGCAGCAAGTGAATACGAGTCAAAAGAGTCTCTCTCATTTTTTAATGGAAGCTTATGGAGCAGGACAGCCCTGGAAGGATCCGTGAAGAGAGGCTGATGGAACAGTGGAGTCCTAGTAGGGCCTGGGAGATCCATGGAAGTGCGACAGGAGGGTAGGAAAGTCAAGGGGAATGCTTTGTGGGGGTCGAGACGAACTTATTGAGCTTTATTCATTGGGCACACTTCCCATGTGACCAGGTGAATGGTTGTGCACGTAGGTAGAGACTTTCAGAAAAAAGAGAGGTAAGGAGAGGACCATGTACAAAAGAAAGCAAGGATGGTCACCATATCAAGACCTGGTCTTAAACTGTGAATAAAGCATTCTTCTGGTGCAGTAAACAGAATACAGTGACAACTTGCTGGCTGGTGCAAAATGCACCACATTACTAATCTGCCATCAGAGATTATCAGCTTCCTAAACGTCTCTGGAGGAAAAGAGGTTTCCAGTTTTACACTGCCAATAAGCAAATACACCCCGGAAGCCAACCTCCAGTTTTCCATAGGAAAAAGGTCCACGAGCTCAGGCTCTATGCTTCCACTGACATCCTAGAAGGGAAAAAATAGATTTAATATTATGCCACTGTTACTTTTCCAAGTTGAGGGGTTGTGTGTTTGCTAATCCAACCCCTTTGTTGTATTCAAGAAAAGAAGAAAGTGCAGAAAGGGTTAATGAGACCTGTTGGACATGGAAAATACCTGCTCCCAAAAGAGACGGTTTGGTCCTGTGAAGAGGTAGGAGTAACAGAGAACATGAGAGAATCACTTGACTAACACTAATCTGTACGAAATGGGCTTAGTGAGCTCCTGCTTCAAATCCTATCCCTACATTAGATAGCATTAAACCAGTTGTCATAAAGCTAACATTTCTAGATGCTCTGGCGAGCTGTTTGCCTGACAGCCCCATTCCTCTTACAAAATAAACTAAAAATGTTTGAAAAACTAGGCCAGCACATCAACAGAAGCGAACCACTGGAGTTCAACTGACAGCTCCTAAAATTTACAGCAGTTGAGTTTAGAGCCCAGATCAAGCAAGTTCAAAAAAATATCAATACTGTTGTTCAATAATAAAGTAGTTACCTGTTGCACTGACAACATATAAACTAAACTATTCCATCATAGTTTAATAGTGTTTCTCTTTAACAATTGGATTCTGTTACACTTTTATATTTAGGCATGATCATCTAATCTAATTTAATTGGCTCTCTTATTCCCCTCAGGGTTCTGGACCTAGAAAGTTCATATTAAATACTCTAATTGCTCTGAAATTTACTTGTTGTCTGAAATATGCTCCTGTTTTAAATATACTCTAAAATCTAGTTCATACATATTTTCTCTTCTTTCATGAATTAGAAAAATTCTGGTGTCCATAATTTGCACTTGAAAAGAGTCAATAATTAACCAAAATAATAATTGTAGATCGAATACAGGGAGGATGCAGTACAATGAACTGTGAGTTACAAACCCGTAAATAGGGCCAGGAGCACACATCAAAGGTTTCTGAGCACTCGCCACTCTCCAAAAGCAAAGCCGAAGCCGCTAACGATGGCAGTGGCACCCTACGTGGTTAATACGCGGGTCTCTGGCTATCATTGTAGAACATTGCTCAGGTCAGCAGAGCAAAAGAGCATTTCACGGCTTACAGACCCAATATACGAAGATTTTGCCTGTACGAGTCAGCATCGATTGTGGCAGTGGCCACGATGCGTTCACACGTGCTGAAAGAAGGAGAGGAGGGACTCTGTGCTGCAGAGCAGGACCACCCCCAGCAGCAGAGGCTGGGGAGAAGAAGGGATGGGAACGTGCGCCTTGAAAATCTCTTGCTCTTTGATGTGTCAGTGTCACGGGGTGGGAGCAGGGTCCATTAGGGAGGCCACAAACGGGTAGCGGGGGCCTTCTATCTCCAGCTAGCCACCTGTGATCAGAGTGCAGAGGCCAGCTCTGCTTGTCAGCCTGCTCCTCAGCTTGTCAGGGACCTGCAGGCGTGGGATGGAGCTGAAACAAATGGTTGGGAGAAGCAGCATGTCCCGGTGGGGCTGAAGGAGCGTTCCTCCTCTTCCTCCTGTGAAAGCGGTGCTTAATGCGGTTGCAAGGGGCTGGCAGGGGGA
>NW_010308508.1:0-9547 GCF_000700745.2 Antrostomus carolinensis
TTTAAATATATTAAGTAAAATGTGAGAATTCTGCCCCAAATATTTGGTGCTGTGTATTTTCAAATGGTTATACTGGCAGAATAAACAAAATGAGAAAGCACAACACCTACATTTCAAAAAGTCCCATCCTAGAAACTGGGCAACAGCCCTTTGTCTCTCCCACACCAGCCACCATCACAGCAGAGAGAAAGTCTGTGTTAACAGAGCTGTTCTTTTGGTTTTAAGCATAAAATTGTTCTTAACTTTAAATTCATGTCAGAGCATTGCACAGCATAAAGTAAACAAGAATACCAAGTGGGAATACTGATGGAAAAATAGTATTGTGTGAGTAACCAACTAATCAGCAAATCCTCCCCTCCCTCAGCAATGAAAAGCTGAATATTTGCTCAATTGTTTATTACATTCTTTGCTCAAACAATTCATAGTTGGAATTTAAAAAAATAAGTCTCTCTCCTTTTTCCAACACATCTCAGAGGAGACCAGAGGGCCCAGCAGAAGGTATTTCCACTATCTGACCAGATTCATTTCAGCAGCAAACCTGGACAACAAGCAGGAGAGGTACACTCCTAAACCAGGGATTTGGGCTCTCCAGACAGTCTCCAGCAAGAACCTGGGCTCCAGAACCTGTCAGACATCTACAGTTAGTACCAGCAGAACCAGTTGGGACCTGTCCCAGCAGGCTCCAGCTGTGTCCCAACCAACCCCCTGCCACTCCAAAGCAGACTGCTCAGATCAATACTGCACTGAGAAATTACCAGTTAAGGGAGCACTTGGTTTCTGTGGTGGTTTCCCTGGGCCCGCAGCCAAACCCACCCGCTCACTGCCCCCACCCAGGGGATAGGGGAGAGAATTGGGGGGCAAGGGGAAGGAGACTCCTAGGGGGAGATAACAATTACATCACTGACGTAAAAGAAAACTTAAAATAATATTAACAACAATAGTAATAAAACCTGAAAATCAGTGATAACACAGTGCAACTGCTCAGCACCTGCCGACCAAGCCCGGCCCGTTCCCAGATCACGATCCCGCAGGAGCCACAATCCCGACCCGAAACCGCAATCCCGGGAGAGCCAGAGCCCGAGCCAAAGCCAGAGAGAGCAAGAGAGGAAGAGCCCCTCATGGATCTCCTGCCCATGGGGGACAGGAGATGGAACAGCCCCTTGGCAGAGCCCAATGCCCATGGAGCTGATCCATTGCAATATTCCTCACCCCTGAGATCTCAGCACCTGCAGATTAGCAAAACACAGAGTCCTTCAACTTCCAGAGACAACTGGAAACATTAGTATGTTACCAACCTTCATCTCCTACCAAACCCCAGCTGAACCCAAACCCCAGCGCTGTTCCAGCTGCTGAACAGAACCAGCTCTGGCCCAGCTCACACCAGGACAGTTCCACCATTTCATTACAAATGATCTCAGCCCTTTTGTCCTCTATTCACAAGAGACTCGAAGCAGCTCTCCTGCCCAGGCAGCTTCGTGTAAGGAACATCCACTGTGACACTTGCTGTTTCCCTGCGACTCTAGCAAGTGCTCACACAGGTGACATGGCTTTCCATCACATGCCACCACATGCCAATCAGTTTGCACACAGGAATAGCTGTGCATGGAAATGAGCAGAGGTTTATATAGATGCTAAAGGGAAAATGCAAATTTATACAAATAATTTCAGTCATCCATGAAAAATAGCAGCAGCTACATACCCATGACAGTTCAACTTGGCTTTTTTTTTTAATCCTGTCATTATTTACACAGAATGGTGTTTCAGATTAAGCCCCTTTACCCTTCCACGTGTTAGTCTTTACAACATGACAAAAGAATACCAAGAAATGGGTGGACAGAGGATTCTTCTAGCTTTCATGCTCTGCTGCCTACCACTCACACAGCTCCAAAGCACAATTTGACTCTGTTTGATAAAAATCTTTTAGAAAAAATAACAAAAAAATATTGCTATTAGATCCCAGAACTATTATTGCAATTGGATTAATACAATGACCGTGAAGCAAAGCCAAGTTCATGCTCCCAAAGGTGAGGAGGAAGCTCACTCTCCATCTAAATGTTGCCCCTGAAGAAGCAAAACAGAACCACTGACATTTCTGTATGAAAATGTTCTCTCACTGGAGAACAACCTTCAAAAGTTTTCTTTGCACATCCACCAAAAGCAGATACCCACTCCCAATGTTATATTCTACTCCAGCCCTGCAAGTGTTGAAGGCCAGGTTGGATGAGGCTTTGAGCAACCTGGTCTAGTGGAAGGTGTCCCTGCTGCTGGCAGGGGGGCTGGGACTGGATGAGCTTTAAGGTCCTTTTCAACCCAAACCAGTCTGGGATTCTACTAAAAGAATCACTCAAAGCAGGTCACTCAGATGTAGAAAGTCCTTCAGCACTACCCTACACGGTATTTATTAGCAAGGGAATACTCTTTCGACCACTTCACCCTGTAAGCACCTGTTTGGATGTTCTCACGTTATTTGTCATGGATTGGGTCAGTAGCTGGAAGAAGGAAGAAGCACAGCCCCACACCTTGAAGGAGCATGGCTTCATGTTTCCAGCCAGACACCTTCATCAAGCCTAGGACACCCAAATGAGAAAGCTCTGCATTAAGATCAGACTCCTGAGGAAAACTATCTGACTCCAAACAAGGAGCACAAATTTAGTTGTTTATATTTTCATACTGGTAATGTAACAGAAGCTTCTCCCAGTTCTGCCAGTACCTGACACCTCAGCAGTCTGTCACACATTAGTCATCTTCCCAGTATGCATCTTTTACTGTGATGACCCATCACCATTTCTTCCCCAAGTACTTTTGAGATAACCTGTATGGCTAACCTGACCAAAATACCACAGTGAAGGCTACTGTTTCCCAACCAAATGTGTTTTTCCTCAGTGTAACTTTTCCTACCATACATTTCTTTTTTTTGCTATTTTCTGGTCAAGAGGTAGAGAATGAAAAAAATAAAAAAAATAATGGTAGGGCATTTGCACTCACAAACTACATGAAGGTTCCTGTATTTTGACTGCTGCGGTTCCTCTCCATGCACACAAGACACGAGCTACATGAAATCATCTTCCCACATACTGAAGTGTTCCTACCTGATCCCAAACAAACACCACCAGTCAAACACCACCGCACTAACCGGATCAAAGTGCACGTGCTGTTTATTTTTATTTTTCCCCTCCTTCATTCACATTTCTCATTCACTCCAACCCTCGCTGCAGCGGATCAGTGACTGCGGCAGGGAGCAGCGCCAGCCTGCGCAGAGGCTGTAGGAGCCCTACAGTTGCCAGCATGTTTCAGGGTCAAACTGGCATCCAGGACAACTTGATCAGTCCATGACAAGCAGATGAAAGGACAAGAGAGCCCTGACACCCCTGTCCCACTGCCTTGTACACACCTCCCCCTTCCACTCCTGAGGCGGCTCATTTTGGAGGGATCCCCACGGTGAGCTCTGCTGTGGGCACAGTGTCGGGTGCTGGCACAGCTCCTGCAGCGCTGGTGGGGACAGGACAGCTTCAGGGGCAAAGAGCTGAGCAGAGAAATCAATCCTAGAGCTACACACTGCCCTGAGCAGCCCTGACGTATTTAGGGACCCTGTGGCACCGTTTCCAGGAGGGCAGATATCGCTTTCCCTCAAATCCCACCACGCTGAGGATTACAGTGAAAATCTGGATGTGACCCTGCAATGTGCAATCACAGCCCAGAGCCAACAACCATGTCCTGGGCTGCACCCAGAGCAGCGTGGGCAGCAGGTGGAGGGAGGGGATTCTGCCCCTCTGCTCCGCTCTCCTGACACCCCACCTGCAGTGCTGCCTCCAGTGCTGGGGCCACCAACAGCACAAGGACATGGAGCTACTGGAGCCAGTCCAGAGGATGATGCGAGGGCTGGAGCAGCTCTGCTGTGAGGACAGGCTGAGAGAGTTGGGGCTGTTCAGCCTGGAGAAGAGAAGGTTCTGGGGAGACCTTATTGCACCTTTCAATACTCAAAGGGGACATACAATAAAGACAGGGACAAACGTTTTAACAGGGCCTGTAGCAACAGCACAAGAGGAAATGGTTGGAAACTAAAAGAGGGGAGATTTAGACTAGATATAAGGAAGAAATTTTTTTACAACGAGGGTGGCGAGACACTGGCCCAGGTTGCCCAGAGACGTGGTAGCAGCTCCATCCCTGGAAATATTCAGGGTCAAGTTGGATGGGGCTCTGACCAACCTGGTCTGGTTGAAGATGTCCCTGCTCACTGCAGGGTGGTTGGAACTGGATGAACTTTAAAGGTATCTTTGAACAAAACCATTCTATGTTTCTATCATCCTGCAGTACTGTGAGGACCTGTGATCCACCAGAGGCAGATGCCAACACAAGAGTCTCTCCACTGGCAACAGGGACCTTCACCTTCAACATCAGCTCAAAAACATCATCTTCTCCTCACACTCCCTAACAACACCCACCCATGATGAGACCTGATTCAGCACTGCCACACTCCTCAGAGGAGGCCTCTAAGTTGGTGAAGGGTATGAGGAGAGGCTGAAGTCCCTTGGTTTGTTCAGCCTGGAGAAGAGGAGATTGAGAGGAGATCTCATGGGGGTCTAGAACTTCCTCCCAAGGGGAAGAGGAGGGGCAGGTGCTGATCTCTTCTCTCTGGCCACCAACGAATGCCAGGAGCAGAGGGAATGGCAGGAAGATGTGGCAGGGGAGGGTGAGGTTGGCCATGAGGAAAAGGTTCTTGAGGCAGAGGGTGGTGGAGCACTGGCACAGGCTCCCCAGGGAGGTGCTCATGGCACCAAGCCTGACAAGATTCCAGCAGCGTTTGGCCAACATGTGCCCTCAGGGACATGGTGTGAATGTTGGGCTTGTCCTGTGCAGGGACAGGAGTTGGACTCCATGGTCCTTGTGGGTCCCTCCCAGCTCACAACATTCTGGGATGTGATGATTCTATGACATGGGCATGTTTGCCTTTCAGGGCTTTTGGCCCAGGGCAGGGGATGTGGTCCTGGGGATGCAGCTCTCCCAGCCACCGCACCACTAAGCCGCCAGGATGGGACCAGCGGTGACTTCAAGCTGATGCGCAGGGACAAGATTAGGGTTGGATCTAGGTCATCCCTACAAAGGACAGCAGCTCAGCCACTCTGCCTGCCAGCTCTGACTGCCGAGGGAAAAAGGCCGCCTACTGCATTATTAACAGACTAGTTACTAAGGTTTTAATTGAGAAAATAAAACCTCACATACACAGTCACACCTTCTTCACTACCTGAGCGAAACGGCCTCTGAGAGGACAAGAGGGTTTAGTCTTTCTAAGTGGAAATTAGAGCAGCAGCTTTTCTGGCAAAAAAAGTACAAGAAATTCTCTCTGGTTTAACATCAGTGAGTCTGTGCTATCGATAGGAATGACGATGTTTTCCCCACCCAATCAATACCTTATTTTCCAAGGACTGTAGTATAAAAAGCTCAGGCAAAGGCAAATGTTAACAGAAAAGTCACACCGGGGCTGGGGGAGCATTTAAATCTGTGTCAATTTAAATCCAGTGTCTCTAGCATATATAACGCTAGAGAACAAAAGCACTATGACTAAAGCATGGTAACATGTCACAGCCATCTGCAAGAGTTCCTCCTTATTAAAAGTGACTGTAACTGGAGATGATACTTGTCAATAATATTGACAACTCTTTATAAAAAGCACTGTTTCCTTTGGCTGCAGAAATCCTCCTACATCAGCCGAGTCTTTAATGTATTGTTCAGAAACCTATTTGAAAAAATAAGTAAAATCTGTGTGGTGTTAGAATGGAATTCCCTCTCTACTTTCCTCCAGAGCACTACATTACTTCCCCAACAACAGATTTCTAATTTTCTTTTCACTTGAGTCATATGTATTCCAGATTTTTCTAAACTGTAGTTTGTGACACTCTTAACAAGATACTACAAAGCTTAATACGCTCCCAAAGCAAAATGTAAAAGCCACCACAGCCAGACAAACCTCACACCTTGCACACTTAAAGTTCGTATAATATGACAAAATATGTAACAGATACAATTTAATGAACAATTAGGTCTTTTTGTTTAAGGTAATGTTAAATATTTACTATAATGAGTTCATTTAATTGCATTGAATTGCACATGCAATTCCAAGGCAGATGGTCTCAAAATGGCTTTACCCAAAAGAAGCAGGTGAAATTGAACCAAAACGTGGCTTCCATCAGCCCTGAGCAGGGGAGAAAAGCTCCCTTCACCCTATTTTACTGGAGTTCAACTTCAACTGGAGGGCCCAGAACCCAAAGACTGACATTTTCATGCTTTTCAAGATACTTCACATCAAATACACCACTTTGTTTTTCTGACCTCTCCAGCTATGAGATGCCAAGAAATCCTTAGTTTCCTTCCTCTCCTCCCTCAAGTTCCTAGGAAGATTTATTTTTTCCCTTCCATCCTTGACTGAGAGCCTCATGACAGTGCAACCAGTGTTTTGACAACACTAGAATCCACACACTACTTTGCTGCATGCCTGAATATGCTACCAAGTTGAGCAACAAGTAAACAGCTTTTTACTTTTCAAAATTTGAACACCCCCCTCCAAAAAAAATAGACTATTTGAAAAGCCAGCTGTGGAGCAATTTCCTATTAAAGAAAAAATTAGGAAAATCTATACCAGAAAAAAAAATTATACATGCAACAGAAAAAAAAAAGGAAAATGAAACATTTCCACCAAAACATGGTGCAAAGTTCTCATCTACTAAATTTATTTTAAGCACTGAGCATCCACAGGAACAAGAACTATAAAGCAAGCCACTCTTCCCTAGAAGTGTGTTTACACAACTTTACAATCTTGATTTTATTTCATTTTGTGGACAGGCCTAACAACCCTACAATAAGAATTCAAAAGGCAGTTCTGCCTCCGAGAGCACCACTGAAACATTCCACTTCAAGCCTGATGCAGTAGATGAGGCTTTTTTGGTGTGGGGTGGGGTTTTTTGTTGTTGTTGCTTGTTTTTACTGCAGAGGGTTTACACAAAAAGAGATTTTGGGCTGAGGAAAGCCTTCCCACAGGGGTGGGTCCCCAGTGAAGGGAGGGTGCAGGATGGGGAGCCCCAGATGATGCTGGAGCTGACTCTCCACAGCTCCTTACCATGCCACGTCCCCCCGGAGAGGTGCCTGTGCCTCAGCTGATCACCAGCAATTCCATCTGGAAGCTGAAAATCGCTCCAGGATTTTGGAACTTCTGCTTCTCCACTCCCAGGACAGGCTCTGGGGCAGCAGCAGAACATCTCTCACCTCCTCTTGTGCTCCTCCGTGCAGCTCCATTCAGCCAGACCTGGCTTGAGCAAGGCGCTTTGTGTACACCAGCTGCTACGGGACTCGCAGGTTTGGAGATAAGCAGGTTCTCAATTAGTTTTTGCTAAATTAGGGAAGATCTGCATGGTAACTTAAGTCACAGCAACTTTTCCTTGGTGCCTTGACTCAGCTCAAACAGCTTTTTAGGCACAAGCCTCCTAAGAGGGAAAGCTACCACAGCTGCCTAATTCAGAACTGAAAGAACAGGATAATTTCTTTCTACAAAACATTGTAGAAATTTAGAAATAGCCCTCATTTGTGGGGCTCCTGTGATACAACAGACTTTCTGTTCCCTGGAGCATCTTTCTCCCCACCTGTACTAGAATTCACTCCTAGTAGCTCAGGTTCTGAAATCCATAACACAGATTTCTAGATGAGATCTCACTAGTGCCTGCCTACAGCAGCATTAATAACCCCCCAAGCTTTAACAGAAGGATTCTCTCAGCTGCATCTAGAAGCAGAGTTAATTTTTCCACAGCTGCATTATATTTGTGGCTCACAGCACTCCCTGGTCTTCCCCACCATTTCCAACTGCTGAGCTCCCAGCTGATAGCAGAAAGCTCTTGTCACGAGTGCCTAAAAATATAACATTGCTCAACAGCAATATGAAGTCCCATCATATTTCTGTTACTCCACTTTTCCCTCTCTCATATCCCAACCCTTTTAGGTATTAAGAATGCCTCCCAAATTGGCATTACCACAATTTTTTTGTATGCTCAAACCATACTGCTGGACCTTGCCTGGTTTAAACCAAAGACATTTCAACTTGTTATTCCCTACAAGGAGAGGGAAGGAGAAAATAAAAAAGAAGCCCCACTTTCTTTAAAAAGAACTCAAGTACTTGTGGTGATTTCTCTTTTAAATCGTTCACAGCAGCATTATATTTTATAAATAGGCATATCCTAGATGTGCCAAAACATTTTTCTTTTATTGAAAATGTTTCACAGCGAAAGAAAGAGAAATTACCTTTGAAATCTGACAAATATTGCTGGAAAAGCGCAGCTAAACCTACTGAATGACCTCAAAAGTTGAGCCCCGTAGCCGAGGCACTGCACTGCACGAACCCACAGGGCTCGGGCTGTCCTCCAGCAGCATTCCCTGAGAACATCTCACCAGGAAACGGAGCAGAAATCAGCACGAGACAAGTTGGAAAGTCTGGGTCTTTGTCAGGGAAGGCACAGCCTGCCAGCCAACACGGTTTTAAAAATAGTTTCTTCTCAGAGAGAAGAGCTAGAGATGACTCAAAGTTGAAGTAGCTCAAAGCTCAATAGGGCACATGCAAATCAAACCCTGCACACCATCAGCTGGGAGATGGCTCACGAGCCAGGAGTTTTCTACTAAAAGCAACAAAACTGAAAACATACAATTGTGGTACATGTGAAAAAAAGCAAACAGAGATTAAAGCACATTTGGCTCATGCTTCAACTTGGAGATCCCAGGGCCATCTCCAGCATGTGCTCACTGCAAGGGCAAAGCCTCAGGTACCCTGTGTTAAGATAAAGCTCCTTGGAAGGTCAGGTCCATGTATCCACCCCTTTTACAGGTGACAAAAACCTGAACTTCAGCCAAGGGACATCAATCGCCGATGTCGATCATCAAGTCTGCCTTACACAACCAGAAGGCGCTGTACTTCCTGATGAAACAGCAGCAGAGACCTCGCCAGGACCCTGTCACCTGGACCTCATCACCCGGCAGAGGTGCTCGCTGTGGCACCTGCAGCTCATTCACCTGGATGCACAGGAACGATCAAACATATTCACTTAAGCACTTTCAAACTCATAACACTGAGGAAATGTTGTTCAGCTTCTGTGCAATTAAGCCCCATTATTAAGCTTAAAGTCAATCTAATTTTTATGTGTAGAAATTGACTTAAACAGCTCCTTGTCTCTGAACACAGGCTGAGGAAGGAATACTGCCTTTCCCCAACATAATCAGCTCAAATACAGTCACGATCCCTCCAAAAAATAAATCAATGCTACAGAAAAGGAGTTCAATCCCACAGCAATAATCGTGTTCTTTGATTCTGCAGCATTTGGGGGAAGGAAGGATGCGGGAAGACTCTTCCCGAGCAGACACAAGACGTGAATAAAGCACCATAATTAAAGACGAGATCGCATTCATTTATTCTTTTCTTCCCACATCCTTCTCAGTACAAATAGGGAAGAAACCGCATCTGCCCGGCCGGAAAGCTCGTTCCTGCAGCTCCCACCAGTCCCGCACCCCCCGGTAC
>NW_010308509.1:0-33348 GCF_000700745.2 Antrostomus carolinensis
ACCCTCTGGGCTCTGCCATAGAGCCAGTTCTTTACCCACTTCACCTTAATTATTAATTAACTATTTGCATATGGTGACAGTTTATATCTATTAGAGGCATTTTCTCATATATACCACAGCCATACATATCACACAGGACCGATGCAACCAATATGTTTAATGCAAGACAATTTTCAAAAGCCCTTAAATGTCTTTGGAGCCCATGATATATTTTTGGTCATATGTCTGGGTGAGATATTTAAGGATATTCCATAAGACAACCACCACTGGTTTACTTTGCCTCTTCTTCTTAACTGGAGATTTAAAGTAGGATTAATTTAGTTTGCATTTCCACAGTTACGATGCCTACAGTTGCACTGGTTGCTTAGACTCCTTTTATAATTAACAAGATAGGATGCAATTAATCTTTTCTCTTTTAGATTCATACATCTGCATGAGAATTGAATTCTGGAGTGCCCTGACCTCTCTTTATAAATAATAGAACTGAATTTGCTAGATATGGACACCTGAAATTATGTGACCCCCACAATAGGTGCTTCATTTGCAATAATTCTGATCCTAAGTTATCTGTCCTAAGCTATTTTTGAAACCAAGGTTTAAGTACCTAAATATGTTAGACTGTGAACCATCTCACACAATTCTAGCTCTTCAAAAATTAAACATCTAACCTAAACAACCTATATAGGCTCCAAATATATTGAATGAGAAGAGTCAAGATCCCAAGGAGGAAATTTAACCTGACATACATGCGATGTCTAAGACAGGCAGGATGAATCATCTCGTAGAAGTGCTATAGTTGAAGCTGAAAAAACTAACTTAGGCTAGACATCTAACACATAAAGAGCTGCCATAAGATGAACCTAAATCTTCTGTACACTCAAAATATTTCACAATATCTATTATTAAATTATTACCAATGTGCCTCCTATTTAGAGATCATAGAATCATAGAATGGTTTGGGTTGGAAGGGACCTTAAAGATCATCTAGTTCCAATCCCCCTGCCACCAGCAGGGACACCTTCCACTAGACCAGGTTGCTCAAAGCCTCATCCAACCTGGCCTTGAACACTTCCAGGGAGGGGGCATCCACAACTTACTTGGGCAACCTGTTCCAGTGTCTCACCACCCTCACAGTGAAGAACTTCTTCCTAATATCTAATGTAAACCTACCCTCTTCCAGCTTAAACCCATTTCCCCTTGTTTTGTCATTAACTGCCCTTATGAAAAGTCCTTCCCCAGCTTTCTTGTAGGCCTCCTTCAGAGAGGGCCATCATGAGATGCACTCATCATGTGTAAAACGGTTCTGCACAATACAAGGAGAAAAAATATCTCCAATTATTTTTAGGAAAAACTTCTTACAAAGTTTAATATATTGGTAACTTGATTGAACTGGTATCCATGGCACCTGATTTCAATTCCTGGCAGCCACACAGCCTTCCTGTGGTTTTCATGTAAGTCACTTAATCTGTTCCTCTCATCAGTTCCCTGTTTGTAAAGAGGGAGAATGATACTTGCTGATTTCAATGTAGTGTTAAGAGGCAAAAGCCATTAATAGTCATGAGGACATCAAATACTATGGTAATGAGGAGCATAAAATTACACAGAAATCACCAGCCGTCTACTGTTGCTAGAAATCAGCTTTTGAGCAAAGCATGTCACACATTTATATGCTACTGTAATAAGGTCCTCAGAAATACAGGTAGGTAAATATTTGCTGGATGTACCGTAGAACCATATATTTCAATGCTTCTTTGAAAAAAAAACCCAAAACAAACAAAAAAAAGAGGCTTTAAAAATTTGATTTACTCCAAACCACTAGTGCTAAGACAGCTAAAGGTAAATGAACAAGGTAGCTATAAAACATCCTGATTTTTTTTTTCTCTGAAAACTGCATCCTGTTGTGAACTTTCCCCTCAGTTTGTGAATTGTCCCAGTTAACCCAAATCTATACTTTCATGGAATAATATTGTGAGAGAAAAAAATTCCCAGCTCTACTTATGGTATTTCAATCATATCATGAAGTTCTTTCATGCAGTCTTTGCTTGTAAAGACTTATTAGGGACTTCAGAAATTATTTTTATAAATGATTCTGAATTATAGTATGAGAGAGATATGGAGGCTGGATAATCATAACCATTTATTCCCTGCTCCCCACTTTCCAGAGTGGGATCGTTTCCCTTGAGTCATAGGATGGTACGGGGTTTTCAACCAGTAGAAATTCAATTATTTGATGTTATAAATCAAGGGTAATATAAATGAAATCATTGGGCTGACACAGGAAAGAAACAAGTTTAACTATAGATTTCAGTCTATCTACAGTGAGATTCTGATACTAAGACAAAACTGAAATGCATCTGGATGCAAAAAACTCTTGCAAAATACACTTTGTGAACACAGCAATTCCTTGCCATGTTATTTAATTTGCAAGTTATGCTTTAATATCATAGAATCATAGAATGGTTTGGGTTGGAAGGGACCTTAAAAGATCATCTATTCACACGTCCCCTGCCACAGCACATGTGCCTTGTGCTATTTTAATTTTGCTTTTAGACTTTGGGCAGAGTTTTCTTCCTTTTCCCTTTTTTCCTCATACCTAACAGCATCTGATCAGTAGTAGCCTTGCAGGGAACTTTGGACAAAAGTTTAACAGTAGATGTAAAGCCAAAATTTCTAATCTCTGAAAGCTAATTCGATTACTTGTTTCTTTTAACTGCATGGAACGGTCTCAGAGGAAAGAAAATCTGCTTTCTGGAGTCAGATTGTTTTTACTGCTCCTATAAATCAAATAACCATCTGTGTGTTTCAAAATTAGATTGTGGAGGCTATTAGTCTATAATGTAGACTAAGCACTTTATTTGTACATATTATAGACATTAAAAAAAAAAAAAGTTCCATAATGCAATTAGGCAACTTAAAGTACAAAACCTTTAGTACTCATTGAACTTACAAAAGTGTCCAAAATATAGACTAAAAAAGAGATGAACTGACATGGCGCTCCATGGAGCATCCTTACTTTATTTTTCCTGGGTTACTGGGTTCCTCTGCTGGCCAGTAAAGTGATGTGAAGAGCAAGCTGAGAGCAACAGCTCCTTCTTGTTCCCACAGGAGCACCACAAAAGAGACCAGAAAGAGAATTCCTCTCTAGAGGGCTGGAATTTGCCTGACTTTGGAGAGCCATGGAAAATTGGATAAGGCAGTCTCAAGAAAATGCCTAGATAAGAAACCCATGACTGGACCAATGCAACACAATTCATGGATGAAATTCAACTAGAGTAGAGAGGGGAAAAGAAAGGAAAGACTGCAGTTTGCAGAATGATATGTAAGAAAGCACACAGTGAAGAGTATGAAAATATAAAAAAAAAATACTGAGAAGAGAGGACAGTGGAGTAGGTTCTAGCAGGAATCAGACTGAGTATATAAGAGGCAACAGGACGTAATGAAGAAAGTGGACTAAGCACAATGTATTGCTTGGCACCGCATTTACAAACTATTGGAAGCTTGTGATCTTCCAGCAGGTATTTGTGGGATCAGCCTGAATGCTGGAGATTAACATTCAGTTCCTTCTGACCCTTTTGGAGCTCAAATCCACATTCCTTCCTCCCCTAAAAGTGCCAACCATCAACGCTGTAAGTGATGCAAGGGAATCTTTTCAGTTCATGCTGTTGCAAACTTTGCAACTGAGATTCACTGAAGTACATACCGGCCCCTGGGAATTCCTTGTCTCAGGTCACAAGAGTGAATATATGCATATTCCATGAAAGCAGATCAAAGTCATCCAAGGGATGGAAGAAGTCTCAACTTCTACATCCACCTGAGTCCCTGAACACTTGTGTGTGTCTCTGAATTTAATGAAAGCTGGGTGGAAGAGAATTCCTCTATTTTAAAAAACTCTAAATTTACTACAAGCATTGATAGTTGTTACGGACAAGTCCTACACAAAATGACATATTTTTTTGTTTTGACAGGAAATGAATATCCTTTAAACTAGTTTTGATCACAAGTACTTTCTCCCTTCTTTATCACCATTTTTTATTTCAGCTGTTGCACTAAAAATAAATTACTTTTACTTGTCTAGTACACAGACAACAAGTTAAAAAAGGAGTAAGAAAGTAGACATGCCTTGTCTATGACAAGAACTCAAAGAGGATAAAGTTGTGACAAGCCAGGAGAGACAAAGCTGAGGAACTCACATGGATTCCTATTACTTCTGAAGTCAGGGAAAAAGGCAGTTAGGAGACATTCTAAGCAGATATAGCATGGGGAGAAAAGAGAGAGACATCACTAGTCATATGAAATTGTAAGACTGTAAAGTCTGTTGTGTAGTTCCAGCTATAAAAAAAAAAGGTGGTGTAAAGAGGATCAGGAGTTAAACACAGTAGCTCAATTTTAGACAGAGTGATAGGATGGTGATGACAAATCCAAAAGGTGAGCCAAGTGAGATGGTCAGAAATCGGGTATTAGAGAAAAAAGTGGAAGAAACTGAGAGATACATGTAGGTATCACTCATATTAGATTAGATATTAGGAAGAAGTTCTTCACTGTGAGGGTGGTCAGACACTGGAACAGGTTGCCCAAGGAAGTTGTGGATGCCCCCTCCCTGGAAGTGTTCAAGGCCAGGTTGGATGAGGCTTTGAGCAACCTGGTCTAGTGGAAGGTGTCCCTGCTGATGGCAGGGGGGTTGGAACTGGATGATCTTTAAGGTCCCTTCCAACCCAAACCATTCTATGATTCTATGATATTAAGTAGTAGCTTAAGCCAGGGGACTGGATGGGGAAGCACAAAGCTGTAAGGAAGTATACTCATAAAGATACAGATTTGAGAATACTAAGAAAATAGATTTGGATTATTAACTATGAACTGGAGAAAATATTCAGTGATTTTTTTTTTTTTTTTTTTTTACTGCATATGAATTAACAAGAGGTATCTTATAGTTTTTCCAAGTGTAGTTATCCAAAAATCTTGACCCACAAATACTTTCAGAATCACTTTATCGACCTTATTTGACAGTTTCCTGCACTAAAATCAACTGATTAATTAGAATTGTCACATGACATTACTTTTGTCTGAATGGGTAAATATATATCCATTAGTTTAAGACTGACTTTAATGTTCTGCAGCATATACTTAAAAAATAAAATCCTCTAGCAAGTATTGCAAGCAGAAAAAAGACTTTCCCCTTGCCACACACATGTATGGTATACAAATTCCTTTAAAACCTCAATTAATGTTAAACGATTTCTGTCTATGCTGTGTTCTTTTAATACTAGATTTCCATATCTCCTAAAGTTACTGTTCACAGCAAAACCTAGCACAAACCCACACCACCTTTGAACAGCACGGGGATGTGCATCTGTAGATTTTCAAAACAGGGTGTTGCTTTGCATAAGTTTTCCCCAACTGGCAAGGAAATGTGAAAAAATAAACCAGAGTGCCCCCATTCAGGCTTGCTCTGATTCCAGGGAGGTAAACACCCACAACATTTCTAGAGAAAAAGTGAGCAGTGATATGAGTTGCAGTAGCAGCTGATAGGAGAGATCTGTTAAAATTGATCATTCCCCTGTCAAAATATCAAGAAACTGGCCAATACATTCTGCAAAGTTGTCAGAGTAGATGATATAGCAGAGAAGCACGGCTATACATTACTTAGGAGCCTCTTTTCCTGCCAGTAGCATGTCATCTGCTTTATCTCTGCTGTGACCTGTTGGGGGCACTCAGGTATAGCAGCAGATTGCTCTTACATTATTTGTTTTCCCTTCCAGCCTTCAGATGTAGCTGCTATTTTATTCATGAATCACAATATTCCATTTAAACAATTAAACAAGTTTTTTTTTATCACTTTGGGGAGAAGAGGGAAGTTTTTCAGAGTGTCATTAGGGAGACTCCATAACAGCTCACTGCAAGTCATCTTGCTGTGTTATTATAGTGTAGTGTTTAGGTCAGAATTTAAAGTGTTCTCTTTGCTGTCTCTGGCACTGGTTTGTTGAATTACCTGCCTTCCACCGTACTTGGACAGAGCCCATATTTACAGCATCTTTAACATATTTCTGTAAGCAGCTTGTACTATCTCCACTTGTAGAACCATTTGCAGTTACTTGCAGAGACAGTCAACCTGACAGGGTAAATGGCTACTGCAGGAGACTAACTTTCTTATATTGTGTTATTTTTCAATAGCTCCCCAGTTAATAAATCTTTCGTCTCAATCCTAAGTGTATCTCAAGTATCTATGAAGTGAAGCAGTTAGCCAGCATGTTGGACTGAATCCATTATAAACCAAACTGCAACAAAAAGCTCCGCAGAGCTAAGGACAATTAAAAAGCTTCAGGTTTTACCCTTCCTGGGGCTGCATGCCCAGGAGACTCTTTGCCTTGTACAGACCTAGGTGCACTGAGAGAGTCTGTGAAAAGGAGATCCAAACCAAACCAGTCAAAGCTGCTTTCGGAGACTTTTTTAGGTCAGACTTCCTGGCACCTTCTCAAAGGGTCAGATTTCAAGTGGGATAGAAATATGTGTTGCATATTAAGCCCATTACTTTGGGAGCTGCTTTTATGTGATTTTAGGTATCCACAATGCATATCATGTACCAGGAAAGCCTGTACCATACCTGATGGTTACCTCTTTCCGTAAAGTCCAAAACCAATTCCTTCTTTAAAAACTATTTTGTTGCCACCAACTAAACTTTAAAAGATAGACTTTCCAGCTAGAATGAATTTCCATAATGTACATTCCTGAGGGAATAAAAGACATGGGAGATCTACATGTCCAGGAGACTACTGAGAAGTTTGGCTATTTGGACAACTGCTTTGTTATTATAAAACTCCTTTTAGGAAATATTAGATTAATCAGCAACTCTTCACACTTCAAGTTAAACACAAAGCCTTTTTTTTCAGCATTAGTTTTCCTTCAGTGCTTACATTAGTTGAAGAAACATTTTATTTGGACAGACAGATAGACAGGCAGACAGGTTTTTGAGTGGTTCGATCCTTCAAGCTGCTCAAAACCTCTCTTAATGTCATCAACAAAATTGTATATGGTTAGTATTTACAGAAAACAAATACTTGATGAACAAAAGGTAGAGACAGGGGTTTTGTATTAGGAACAGTTGCTTGATTTTAATTTGACTGAAATTTGGTTGATAAAGGTAAGAGAGTTGATGAAGTAGACTCCTCTAAGGCATTTGTCTTGCTGCCACATGACATTTTCATTAAGAATCTAGAGTGATATAAAATTAACATGCCATATACTAAGAGGATGAAAACTTAGCTATCTGACATGTGTAAAATATAACTGTAAACAGGCAATCGTTATTAAGCAGGTGTGTTTCCAAAAAGGTCCTGAATGTAATGATTCTTTGCCTTGTGCCACCTAAAATTTTTACCAATGACTTGGAAGAAAACCAAGAACATAGAACTTCAGTGACAAAGCTTGTAACGATTTGAGAAGAGCAAGTAATGATCACGTAACATGGACAGTTAAGTTCATGCTACAGGGGTGTCTGAACTGTTGGTAAACTGGGTTTAAGCAAACAACTTTTCAGCACAGTCACATGTAAAGTTATTTTTCTAGGAACAAATTATTATCCACAGTTGCAGAATGGGATTGCTGTCGGGAAGCAGTGTGATGGATTGTGAGCTGAATCTGAGCTGTGTCCATCCACATTCAAAATGACTGAGGCACCTCTTAGATGAATAAATAGAAATCTCTAGAAAGGAAATTATATTCCTTATCAGGTAGCCACTGGTTTAACTGGAACCCACAAGCTCCAATGGGAATGTCCACTTCAAACTGAAAGGTTCCTTCATGCTGTTTGAAATATCTGTAGCTGACAGTTTCCCTTTTGCAGTATAAGCAAGTTTTTTAGTCCTGTTTTGGGGGTACGGTGGCTTTTTCTGAGTTGCATTCATAGGCTGAAGTATTTTTTTATTATGATGATCACATATTGCTTTTGTGACAGGACACAAAAGGGAACTGGAAATGTAAAGGATCTGAACATTGGGGAATGGGAGATATGCAACGCAGGGAGCATACTGGTGCTGGTAGAGTGGCAGAAAGAAAAGAGGCTGGGAATTTTTTGTCTTTCACTACTGAGAGGTATAATAGGATCTAATGTCTGCAAGTGATTTATAAACAAAGAAGGGATGTTTTTCTAGGCGATATACTCCAGCTTAAACAAGAATTAATCCAAGAAAGTCATGTAATGTGCATTCTAAAGGAGATCAGAACAGATTATCACAATAGTCCATTCTGCTTTTATAATCTGGTCTTAAATACATAAGCATTTTAAAAATAAATCAAGATTGGACATGAAGCAGTAACATACCACTATTATTTGGCTGTTGCTTGGAGGGAAGAAAACATATGTTGGTTGATAATACTGAAATTGTAAGCAGTCTGAATAAAACAATGTTATAATTAATTATGTTTTTTCTCTATCTCGTATGCATGATTACAGAAAAAGAGACACTTTAGATCTTTTCAAAAAGCAAATATACAACTAAATAAATATAAGAAATAATAATGTGAATAAGGACTCTGCTTGAAATTCCTTTCTTTCTTCATTTAGATGTATTTAATTTTTTTTTACCTCGGTTTTGCACCATCTTCTCCCTAACTGTCAAAGTGTGTGCTAACTTCAAGCAAGCACTCCTGTGGTCATCACTAGTCATGATAACAATGTTTTTGTAGGGACAGAATATAATAGCAATATTCTTTATTCTTTACACTTGTATGGGCTTATGGAACAATTCAAGCCTCATGGCAATGTTCACTACTTGGAAAAACATTTGTTAAGACCATGATGATAACTACTGTACCCAAATAACCTGTTAGTGTAGCCAGTTTCAGAGAATCATAAATGTTTATAGGTTGCCCCCATTCTACAAAACAACTTTCCATCTGCATAATTGTATGCTCCAAATGCATGACGACAAAAATTTCTCATCTGTTTAGGTGTATTCAATACAAAGAGAAGTAATTTCATTATGAAAGTCCAAAAGAATACAAAAAAAAATTCCAAGTGGCAAAAATACTGTATTTATCTGATTAGCAAGGCTTTCCTCATCAAACTCCTCTACTCTCTTCAAGACTTCTCTTATTATTTGACAGAAATTAATTATAATTTCTTTTCTTTTGTGGTTCCTCATGGTTTTCATCATCCCATTTCTGAAGTTTGTATAAGATTATATAATTTAACACTCTTAGTGCAACAGTGTAAGGGTACGTAAGTGGAACAAAGAAATAAAGTATTAAGATTACAAAACCAATCTTAAATTGGACATTTCTTAATGTCTGAATTCTTAATTTGCACTCTTAACTCTTTTAGCCTTTATTTTTACGTCTACCACTTCCTTTTCTAAAAAGAAAATAGAAAAAATAAAGAAAGTCTATCAAATAAATTATACTGCTCTATCAGAGGTCATTAGCAAGTCTGAGTCTACAACTCCATATTCAGAACTGTGCCAGTAGAGCTATCTAAGCCTGTCTGGTTCAGTCCTCCCCTTCAAACCCGCAGTCTCTTGGTTTAGCTACTTGGTTTAGTTCCCTACTTTTCCTTCAAATCTTTCCTTTTGTCCCACCCCACCTACTCTGCTTAGCTTCACCTCGTCATGCAGCTCATTAAGTACAGATCTTCCTTTATTTACCAGTCTCTTCAGCAAGTTTCCATATTTGATCATTCCCTTCCAGTCCTTGGTCCCAGCTCCTTGTCAGACCCTTATCCCTACCATTCTTTTTCTACTCCTACCCTCTTTCACCAGCCAGCCTCATCTCTCCAATGTCCCCAAGCTTCATCTCTGGCTTCAACCAGTGTCTTGGACCCATCAATCCTGGTCATAATTTCTTCTATTTCCTTTTACTAAATCCTCAGTCTCACCAGATTCCCGCTTCCAGTATCTCTTTGGGTCTAGTTTGTTTTCTGTCTTTTTTCCATTCCTGTCAGAGAAACCCTCCTACACTACCCTTCATGCTGCCTTCTTGCTGTGACCCTGAGGAATTTGGCATTTGACTTTCTACAACAACTGTAGTTGGGGGCTGCTGGAGGAAAACTAGAAGTCTAGAAAATCTACCAGCAGCCCTAACTGTAACCAAAACATACCTGTAGGAGAGTGACAGGGGAAGGAGAAGTAACAGGGTGTTCTTGACAACATAATCTGATCTAAATATAATCTGACTTTGAATTAACATTTCAGGACCTGCTTCTCTCTCTGTCACAGCCCTCAAACTTGTGCAAGACCCTTGGTGCCAGGTTCATTAAAATACACAGATATTCTGATATAAAACACACTAATACTGAGCTTTCATGCCTTTGGTCCCCAGTACCTGCAACTCTATGTCAGGCAGTTAGGCTTAATAACCAGTACCTTAGGAGAGAGACTCCAGAGACAAAAACAACTTGAATTTCAGAAGCACTGAGCATTTGAAAATTCAACTTGTCTCTCAAAATTTAAGGCCATTTTCTCAAAATCTCTGTACATTAATCTCATTATTGACAAAATAATAATTATGACCATCTTATGAGCGTTGCAAAGCATACCTCACTTATCCTTTCCTAAGATGCCGCTATGGAAAGAGCGTTCTGAGTGCAAAGCACAGCTATAATTATGAATGAGAAATACACTTTTAAAAGAGAAAAAAGGCCACAAAAAGAGATGAGTAGCCATAAGTATCAACTCATTAGTCAGTTTGTCTATCTGCTGTTTTAGAAAGCCTGTTTACTGCAGCAGTCGAAAGTTGAAAAGCTGTGGCAGATAGCAGATGTATCAATTAATAACCTGTCAAGGCTAATGGATAGAATAAAAAAAAAAATCTCACATATATCTCCTGTGCGGTTTCTTTTCCCCCATTTTAAGTCACTGGGGGTCATGAGATACACTCTGCCTCCCTGGAGAGAGACGAAGCTGTCTCATTAGCGTCTATCTTTCATGACATTAAGATGCTGCTGTTGAGATGCTAACTCACCTGTTCTTCTCCCAGAATCCTGAAGTGATGAAGCTCTTTAATCAAGGAGTCTGGACAGCCAGCTGTTGGAAGGAAACAAAAATAGGCATTTTAGAACTTCCTGTCAGTGCAGTTTCAGCATAAGATACATAGATGCAGAGAGGATAGAATATACAGATTACCTTAGATAAAGAAGATTAGAAAGATCAGCCATGGTTCTGCAGGCACCGTAATGTTGAAAACCATCTATCAAGTAATCCTTCCATATTTTTGAGCATGCTATCAAGAACGCTTAGAAAGGTTATACTCTGAATATTTTAGCCCTTTCCCTAAAGGACTACAAACAAAAGCACGATGAAAAGGGCAGCACTGTCTGCCAGATAACGCCAGCCCCTTAGTGTAAGCCAAAAAGCCTGTTAAAAGAGGATCTCACAACAAAACCTTGGAGCTGCCCAAAGCTGAATTCTCATTCACACACCAGGTTTGGGCTCATTTTTAAGCATAATACAGGCTTTCCCTGATTCCCTGAAGGATTTTGTGGGTTCTGCAGGCCCTACAGATCACTTCACTTTTGGCTGTCACAAATATAATACATTTCACAAATATGTAGTTTTCACCCACAGGTGTAATACACAAACCAGCTATGCAGGCAGGGGAATGATTTGACAGGAGTTTGCAATCAGGTTAACATTCAGTTGCTACAAAATTGGTGAAGGGCTCAGAGGGGAAGCCATACGAGGAGAGGCTGAAGTTGTTTGGCTTCTTCAGCCTGGAGAAGACTGAGAGATTTCATCACGGTCTACAACTTCCTCATAAGGGGAAGAGGAGGGGCAGGCGCTGATCTCTTCTCTCTGGTGACCAATGATAGGACCAGGCAGGAAGATGTGCCAGGGGAGGTTTAGGTTGGGCATTAGGAAAAGGTTCTTCACCCAGAGGGTGGTGGAGCACTGGAACAGGTTCCCCAGGGAGGCAGTCATGGCACCAAGCCTCACAATATTCAAGAAGCATTTGGACAAGGCCCTCAGACACATGGTCTGAATCTTGGGATTTTCCTGTTCTGGGGCAAGAGTTGGACTTGATGATCCTTGTGGGTCCCTTCCAACTCACAACATTCTATGATTCTGCCTTCCTGGTGGAGAAATCTAAGGCTGCTACTCACTTCTGTACACTATTTGACTTATTTCTGGCAAGGGTCAAAAGTGAAGATTGTGAAAGTAATCTGGGTTTTATCCTTACCATAAATTGAAGCATCCGCTTGTGAGCAGAGGAAACTCCTTAAAAGGAATTAAGAGTATAGTTCTCCACAGAACATGGGAGGAACTACAATTTTTATCAATCTGCTTTTTCTGCTGTTGCAACTACAGATAGTCACCTCTCACCCTTAATGACTTCTATTAAAAGAATGCAAATGAATTTGAAGACAGTTGTCTGGATATTTCCATCATCACTGTATCTTCACTCAAAGCCAATGAGGCATGGCCTACACTCACAACTTCTGCTGGCATAGCTGTCTTAGGGATACAAAGGTAAAAGCCTTTATACTTGCAAGCAATATAACTAATAAAGGCAAAAACCCTACTATGGATGCAATTATACTAGTACACGTCTTCTACTGGTATAACTTTTCTATTCAAAACAGGTTCTTGCTGGTAAATGCTTTATCTCCATTCAGAGGAGGTACTGGTGGAGAGTGCACCATCAACACAACTTTATCAGTAAACCCTTTTAAAGGTAGCCAAGGTTTAAGGTGTCCAAGTTTTAAGCATATGGTAAGAATTATCTATGAACAGCTTGTCTCTTACTAAATATTACTATTTCTTCCCATTCAATAAAACCTATGATACCCTTATGGACTTCTTTCCATCCACCTATTCCCTCCCCTCACACACAAGGATATTCACATATTTGAATGCATGAGTTTTAGCTCTGCATGATTCTTTCTTAATGGGTTTTTATTCTCCACAACTTCTAGGATCACAGCACCTGTGTCACCTTTAATTTTTTCTCCTCATTTCCTCCATGCTTAGGCTCTCGCTGTTCTGTTTTTAGTTCTCAGTGCACTTAAAGTTGTCCTTATCACTTCCACCACAGAATCATTGCTATGTAGCAATTTTCTGTCCATTTTCAGTGGGATTTACATCTCCATCTTCCAGGTCATCCAAACTCCAAACATACCAACTCTGTCTCACTAACTTCTTGACCTGAGGCCTGATTTGTAGCCCAGAGCTGTTGACTTCTCTCTGTTTCAGATCAGAACTCACTGCATAAAACATGGTTCCTCTCTCCTACCCTCAAGACCTGATGTAATTATTATTTTTTTTTTCCACATGTAATTTTCCCTGAAAATATCTGCATTGATTGTACACCTCTATAGGAATTTCTAAGCATAGAGAATAATGATAATTTCATGTAATACTGCATGTTAATCTTTGACAGATATTAGCTTTGTAACACCAACTAAACTGCTTTCTGCTTGTCTCTGCTTTTTGCCATCTTTACAGCTTCTTCTTCAACCAGTCATTTCTTTCTTCCCTCTTATCCTTTCCAATTTATTATTCACTAAATCCCATAAAATTAGAAAGTTTCCTTTTTCTTGTCTAGCAAAAACTTTTTCTCTTCCCATTCTTCTTGAAAACATATTTGCTGAATGCCTATTTCTCCCAGAATTCCATTCCATTCTGCCCTCATGCATAATTTACATAATCTCCCTTATGTGAACTGCTTACATGCATCCTCTCTTTCTTCCATGTTAGAGAATATAAACACTTTGGAACCAAGGATCTTTGTTTGTAAAAGAAATATGTAAAAGTATGAAGATACATATAGACATCTATATAAACATCTATATGTTTATTTTAAGTGTTACTAGATGTCCACTGCTACATGCTCTTCCCAATTGAATATTTTGTAGGGTCTATTTTTCAGAGACTTGCTCAATCTAGTTTTCAATCTTTTCATAGTCCAGACATTCACTGCGTCTTGAAAGCTGATTATACAAGAGATCCTGAAGTTACTAGCAAAAGAGGAGGAGAGAGAGCTTAAAACCCATGTCACTATTGGCAAGATGCTTTCCAGCAACAACGAGTTCAGAAATGTTAAATGCACGCAATATTGAATGATACTAACACACATTAAGAGTCTGCTGTCTGTAAGAAATCCTTTCAGATCTTAATATTGCAGAAGCAATAATTTGAGGAAAAAATGGAAATAAAGATGAAACAAAGAAAAAGAAACAAAAAAAAGTCCATCTTTTCTGATTTTTCTGGATGAATTTCTGGTATTTCTTATTTCTACTTTAATTCTCTGTTCTGTAGGCAGACTTTTGTAAAACACGCTCCAATGCTGTGATCCATTTTTATCAAGTATCTGGGAATTTTGAAAAAGTCTTGGATGATGTTAAATTTCTGCCGTGTGACTACAGACAAAGGCTATAGACAAATAACTGTTACATAAATAAAAGAGATTTAAAAATACCTATTCCGCTAAATAGCATTAAGAATGATTTGTCACCTTGCCCACAAAACCACCTATATATTCATCAACATATTTATATATAAGCAAACACACATGGTGACTTGAAAATTATTACAACTTAAGCATAGCAAACAATAGGTTCACTGGCAAACTGTGCACACCAAAGCTTAAAAGAAAAATGTATTTTCTAAATCTCTGATGTGCAACTAGCATTTCCCACATGAAATAAATAATCTGCACTTTAGAAATTTCTGCTATTTTGTGTAGAACACTTTGAGGATTAGTTTTTGTGATCTCTGTAGTACAGAAACCCTTATAATCAATAGTCTCAACAATTACAGAAACTTTCTATTTCCCTCTTCCCAATTATTGCTTGAAAAAGCACAGGTATACACGAAATTTCCACAGACAAACCAAACCATAGGAATATTGGAGTAAATCAATCAGTAAAAATTAGACATAAGAGGATGGACAATTGGCTTTAATCAGAAGTCAAAACTCAGGATTGAGGACATTTGCGGACTGATAAAATGACAACTAAAGCATTTATTAGTTCCCTCTTTCAGATGACATTCAAGGCTATGCGTTTCATATATTCTTGGCTGTTACAGGGGTTTGCCTACTGTGGAGGCAGAGCAAGATGTAAGAAATATAAAATTGATGCAAATCTTTAGTATTTTTATACCACTTTTTCCTCTGACATAGCTCCATTGACCTCAAAGCAATAGGACATAAACCTAATGTGATGGCTTAGGAATGAGCCTGAGTCTAAGCAGGATACTAAGTTATGAAAGGATGATACCCAGTTCAAAGCACCATCAGCTTTAGAAAATTAAAAGTAATTTCTTTGCTTCTATTTAAGCATTTATTACTTAAATTAAATTTAAGCATATTATTTGCTTCTAAGTGTTCCATCATACCCCAAATTACTTGTTTGAATAATTTTGTTGTTGCTTGATTCTCATATTGCTTTATTATTTAACTACAAATGCTGTATATGAATGACAGGTACATTCAAAGTTGCAGAAATTTGCAACCATAAATTTACGATTTACATTGTGATATTCTCCTCAAAAAGATATAAAGATATTTTTAATCTGTTTATATAAGGATATGTGTATCAAAGAGAAGAGTAGAGAAGCAACATTTAGGAAGGACCGTTTAATGTCTCCTAACATCATAAATCCCGATTTGAACTGGTCTGAACACACATTTTCAGCTATGCTTGTAATTAAACTATGATTCTAACTACTTACCAATTTAATTATCTAAGTCTTCACATATTTTTTCTCAGACAGAATTAGCTTCTGGTTTAGTTTTTGCTTAAAATTATCACTTTGTATGACTTATGTTCTCCAGTGAGAAGGCAAAGGAAAAATTAAATCAACCCTTTAATATTGCATAAAGTAACAAAATAAAAGCAAAAAATGACTGCTGTTACAAATACAGCTGACTGAGAACCAGTGCAAGTGCCAGGGCCCTGATGGCTCCACCAGCCCTGCCTGTCCCTGCCTGGCCACCCGGGGCTCCCCCATGGCCCAGTACCCCACGTTAGCCCCGAGGGCTGTCAGCCCCTGCCCCAGCAGCACCACAGCAGGGCTGGGCTCCAGCTCCACACAGCCCTGCCCTGCCCAGCCACGGGCCCCCTGAGCCAGGCTCACCCATGCTCCCACATCCCAGCCTGGTGGCCTCAGACCACCCCTGTCCCCAGGGCTCTGCCCTGTGCCGGGGGCTGGGGCTGCACCGGTGGCCCCCGCTGCCTGCTCTTGGCTGGGGGTGGGACAGGCCCTGGCTGATGGGCCCTGCCCTGACAGATCCCCCTGGGGAGCCCTCAATGCCCCTAAGAAACCACTGGCTCTCGTGGCACCCAAAAAGCAAGAGATTCTGGACTGCACAAGCTCCCAAGAACACAAACAGGCTAACGAGCTTCGGGACCTACTCGTCCCCTAAACTGGGAGGTGTTGCTAACTGAGCCCCTGCACTGCTGCCTGCAGCATCAAGGAGGGTTATGGCGCAGCTCTGTCTCCTTCTCATAGGTGCAGGATGCTGCTGCCCAAACTGCACCAAACTGAAGTTTACATTGATCATATATACATTATTTTTTCCACCTCCAGGACTGGGGGATTGGACTAGATGATCTTTTGAGGTCCCTTCCAATCCCTAATATTCTGTGATTCTGTGATTCTGTGATTCTGTGATTCTGTGACTGAATTTTCTCCTCAGAGGACCATAGAAAATCATACATCTTCCAGAACTGTAGATAAAATCATATATACCTATACTATAGGATTGTGTGCTACGTCTTATCTTCTACCATACATTTGTAGCATTATTTCCTGCTTTGCGTTTTAAATTTAATCTTTCCCCAAATGGTACAGTTGGGTGAGATTCAACTAACTGAATTTAAGCATCTAAATATTGGCTATATGAATCTAATATGGTATATTCACTACATGCTTCCTTTTTAGTCAATAGATGGACATACACACCTTCACAGTGTAATTCCTGTAGTCTGAGGTAGGTCCAAAAAAACTATCCATTTGTTTCCAATAACTGCAGAGTCTAAGGCAACTAGGTAAGACTTACACAATTAACTTTTAGACTTTCAAGGTTAGATGAGCTTAATTTCACCGAAAAGCTGCAATCCCAATCATTTCTGCACATGCTTAACTTTGAAAATGTGAATTTTCCCATCATATTTAGCTCTGTGCAAACTGAGCACTTACATTACGAACACAGCGTAACTTCCATTTCTCTCACTTAAAATTTATGTCTGCATCAACACTTGTTAATTCTGAAAAGTAGATACCCCTTTGTATGCTCTGAACATAACCATGTAAGAATATCTATCTGTGTCCTTCAAAGGATATCTTTCCACAGTGCTAATTGCTAAACCGAGCTTGCAACTGAAAAATGTTTCAAATACATGAGAATAACTACTTCATGCTTAGAAAATTAATGGACCTGTGTCTTTCTTTTTTTTTTTCCTGATTGCTCCACAGAGAATCGTATTTGACTTCACTACAGATATGAAATATGTTCAACGTTCAAAAAAATAATTCTAAAATTTTAGAAATGCAGGACTCTAATGTTAGTACTTGCAATATAGCAACAGTTATACATATATATAGGCAAGAGTACACTGGTAAACTTAACAGGTTTGAAATTCTGGTTTGAAATTAGTGTTCATTCATTTGTTATGTAATTTTCTCAGCCTTTTCCAATCTGTTCAACTAACTGGAACATTGGTGCAAAAAATGCATCTTTCTGCTGTCTGTGTCTCTTCCAGTGAAAAGCAATCCTGTGCTGGTGACAGCGTGATCACTCATGGGAATTGACAATGATTTCAAAGTATGAAGTGACTTCACTGAGCTTGTGTTAATTAAATGTTTTGATGTTTTGGGTGACCTTTTCTCATTTTTGATGTTATGAGAATGTGAACAAAGACAAAACCAAGGAGAGTGTCTGGAAAGCATAAATATTTCATTGAAAAGAGAAAAAGATGTTATGAAGAATATCAAGTATGTAATTTACAGAATATAAGCACATAAGCCTATCTTTGGAATACTGCTTGTGCTTTTGCATTGTGAAAGATGTAGAAACGTTTTCTCACAGAGCTCACAGAAGGGTATTATTATAACTCTTTTCCAATTTTTTTTACAACCTTCATCAGTAATACTTTTATCAATAGTAAATTACTGAGATTTTTTTCAGTTTTTACCTAGATAATTTCCTAATGTAATCAAACTTAAAGCTTCATTATTTTGTAGACCTACACTGTACTTACAGATATCTTCCTTTGTATAAAAAAGATATAATTTTTAAAGAAATAAAGGCGGTAAAAATTTCTGTGAATAATTTGTCGTCTCAAGTCTGAAGTCTTACGTCTTCAGATCTTAAAATGCAGGGGATACACGTGGGCACACAACTTTATCTGGAAAATCAATTATTGCTAACCATCATTAACCATAAAAGCACACATCAGAGTCAAAATCCTCTTATGAAATCAGCTTGTAATCACTAGGTTTTCCTATTGATTTATTATTAACAAAGGCCTCATGTATTTACGTTCTTAATTTTCAATGTTGATAATTTGAGCCACATTTGCAAACTGAAATTCTCTGACCCATTAACTCATACTTCTGCTTCCAATATCTATTTTTATGATCTGTTGTGATCAGGGTAGGTTCAGTCATAGAACATTTTTCCCCAAGAAAGAACACCAAACAGCTTTTTGTTCAACAGATGCACAGTGGTTATTCCCTTGCTTTACCTATAGGTATGAGAACTTTTCTCACCAAATATAATTAAGATATTTCTTAACTATAGATCTATTTCAAAGTGCAACAAGCAGCATTCAGCCTGTTGGACACACTAAAACATCTAATGATTTATTTTTGGTAAATATACTGTTGAATGCAGTCAGCAGTATAGTTACAAACTGGGAGACAACCCTTAAGTACCCAAATATCTTGTACTGGCCACCTTACAATTGGTGTAAGACATAATACATCCGGTAAAACCAAAAAAGTAAAGTAAAAAATTACATGGGGTTCTTTACTGGTACTCATGCCATTTTGATAATATCAGTTTGCAGGTGATATTTTCTGTGCAGTAATCTAGATAAATTGATAGCAAGGTAAAACAAATCCATGCCTGAAAAGAGACATATTAGAGCATTTCAATAATAAAGATTACTTTGGAAAAAAATATAAAAGGAGATATTTTCAAAAGCAAGAAGTATTGAATTCTATCCTTTAAAAATCAGCAGGCATGTATTTAGACTGCAAAACTGAGCTCTGCAGTTGGGCAATGCTAAACCAGAGAGCATGACAAGCAATACTTGCACATGGTTTACATACCCAGAGGTCAACATAGTGAAGGTCTTTCCTGTAAGTCTTTAAAAGTCTTTCTAACAAAAAAACAAACAAAAAACAACAACAACAACAAAAAAGGCTAAGCACACAAAATGTAATACTTTGTTAAAAAGACTGTCTGCTAGTAAAGGATATATTTAAGTTCTCCTTTCTCAAAGCTCCATCTGCAATAAGAAAACTATTTGCTTTAAAAAGAAAAAAAAAATTCAGATTTTAAATATCATTTTCTCCTGATTAATACCCCTGTCAAACAGTATTATTTTAATTTTCTTTTTTCTTTATTAACTTCTGACAGCTGAAGTCAGTAAAAAGACCCTTTTTGCTATCAAAAAGGCTGCTAAAGCTAATATTCAATAAAGTTTCATGAAAGCTTGATTGTTGGGACACAATACTTGTCCTGACCTGTTTTGGTACCAGAGAAGTTATTTGCCCAACTGAATGGGTTACGCTTTTGTTTGTATGCACTTAATTCCAAAATAATCCAAAGACACAAAAGACATTTTTGCTATCATGAATATTTGCGCAAAAATTCTGCAAAGGTACTGCAATACAGTTGGGAAAGGATCACATGAAGTTTGACTAGTGGCAGTAAACAGAGCATCTCAGATTACAGAAAATTCTGCTGGCCTGGCTTTCCCACGTTGTACACAACTCTGGCCTTCACTGTGTTGCTACTCACTTGTTTTTTTTAATGATGCTTTAAAACCAAATGACTAGAAGTAATGAACCACATTAGCCATTTTATACTAGGGTCTTTCTTTTAATCTTCACGACAGAAAATATCAGTAGGAATACTGACCTGCCATTTCATTTTAGAATCTGTTTCTTTGCGTGCTTTTTGTATATTTAAAACAATATTTAATCTAGACTTGAACAAGTACTGTTTAGTCACATCAGTATTCAAATCCTGATTTGTACTGAGCTGCAACAATGCCAGCATGCCACTCCTTATTGTTTTTGGCAGTTTTCTGCATATGCTGCACTGCTGTGAGCCAAACTGTTGAAAGAGTCTGTCACAGGGGAGAGATTTTCTAGAAAAAATTCAGTATTGCCCAAAAGACTAAGACTTCAGGGCGACCATGCAATAGTGCAAACATATTTGAATAATAGTCTGTACCATTTGGTTGCTCAATATTCCCTTTTAAATCATACGTGTAAATTCACCCATGCAATTCTCAGTAAAGTCAGTGAGTACTAAACTCGTGCAACAAAAAAAAAAATCCATGCTGTGTATCTGTAAAGAGAAACTGAACTAGGACCATTACTGCTCAAATACAGCAGCTCTAGAAGCAGAAAGAAAAAGGAGACTCCCTTCTTTCCATGCAAGTACTGACTTTTGTCAAATTAAAGTAAATTTTACAGAAACATTATTTTTATAATGCTTCTTAATTAACAGAAGTTACTCCTATAGTTTCGTCATAACATCAAAGAGTCAGAAAATCAGCAAGTCTAACTCCCTAACATAAACACGTTTTCTTTTTCAGTTGAGATACAACAGAGTTGCTCTAAACTTCTTTTAGAAGACTCAACACCTTCTGCCATCTAAACCTTGGTAGTGAAAATCTAATCGCAGGGATCTGAGCTGAAAGCAGCTCTTCACTCTCAGTATACTAGGTTTTTAGCTCAATCAGCTCAATTCATGAAAGGTTTTCTCATCTTTTATTCAAAAAGTAGTTGAAATCTTTAAAGCAAACCCTGTTCTCTCAAATTCCCACCTTCATGCTGACACTGGCCTTTGATGATGATCAGTACTTTTGAGAAGGCAAGTGAGAGGTCAGGAGCTTTCAACATGTGGTGGAGACTTTATAAAAGAGGAGATTGTCTTCTCAGGGAAAATCCAACTATCCCTGAATAAAAGTCAACACAAGGCAAAAATAACTATAGAAGAATTTCATTTGCCAGTTACTGAAGGGCAAGTCTTTAAAAGACTGTCATTTCTGAATGCCAGAATTAAGCAGGTACAATATAGAAAACACTAAAAAATTTCTAAACTGAAATTAAACCAAAGTTCACACAGCCATTTTCCAGCTGATGGCTTGATAACAGAAGTATACTGTAAAGCCCAAGTGCTGAGAATCAGATTTGGAAAGTAAACATTTCTTATTTCTCTCCTTAAATGTTGAATAAGGAAACTGTCCTATAATTTTGGAAATGACTGATAGAAAGAACAGTTTCAGCAATTCATGTTGCAATAAATTTCCATCTTGCTCGTATTTTACCAAGTGAGGTTATTACACAGACTATGTAATGTAGAATAAGCCATTGTACCATCAAGAAAGATGTGGCCAGGTGCCAGAGAACAAACACAGCTTTCCACCTCTTTAATTACAAAATCAGTGTTCAAGGATATTAAAATGCAATTTTTAAAGCTACTTTCTCGCCATAGTACGGGAAAATCAATATGCCAAGCTCAAAAAAAAATCCGACAGAAAACCCAAGATGCACACACGTAGGTCTTGCTCTCTTACTCACACACGCATAAGCATGCACAAAATTACTGTTGGAGAAAGGAGAATGGCAAACAATATTCAGTGACCCAGAAACAGCAATGCTTTTCTTTCTACTTTTGCATTTCTTTTTTTTTCCTGGGATATGACGTCATTCTGTATAAACAGTATATAAAAAATGCTATTCCTTTAATCTGTGCAGCATTTATAAGACTTCAACATGAGCCCTTCACTGAGAGCTTAGACAAATATTTAAATTGCTACATAAATGACTCAGACTACAAGGCAAGCCCAGGCTACTCTAAAAATAAATGTTCACAGACAATAAGCCCATCCAACCAAAAGAGAATTTTAAAAAGCCACGGAATATATTATGTCTCACAGAATAGTACAGCCATATCTGGATGAATGGTTATGTTTTTCTCTTTCATAGGGATTTTATGACAGAATACCATTTCCAGAATGCTAAAGAATGAAGCAATTGTCTAAAAGTGACCTGCACTCTTGTAATGGAGTTGAAATATTAATTGATACCTCATTCTAATATTTTTCTTCCTCCTTTGCAGCAGCAATACATGTACGCATATCTTATTACTCTCCGTGAGGGAACATGGCAAAGTTCCACTTGTGAAATGAGGACAGTTTTGCATTTCACCTTAATCAGATCAAATTAGGGCAGGTGGTAACCCTGCAGGCAACATAATTATGAAAAATGCCTGTGTTCAATACAAACTGTCCTTCCAGTCTTGAGGTCTAATAGGACATCATAGTACAATCTTTTTACATTTTACTGGCAGCTCAGAACAAAGAAGCCCACAGAGGGGGGACTACATACTGCTCTCATTTTTTGTCTGTGCAAATCCAGACAAATAATACATACGTTTTTCAATATTTACTCTAACATAAGAGGCAGAGTGTTCCTGGGAGTGCAAAAGCTGGTGTGAGATGAAAACTAAAGTTAAACACAGAAGGAAAAGAAATTAAGTCACTCTCTAGTCAGGTCTAATTCTAATAAAATTGTGTGAGACAGGCTAATCCTGCATTACAAACAGTGATTCGTGTTTCTACTATAAAAAAACCTGACAGGCAGGCATAAATACAAGAGATCATACTGTCTGTTCATCTAACAGAAAAGAATTGGAACGACCTGAGAGGTTCCCTAAAGACAGAGAGTGAAGGATTTTTCTGATTTTATATTGATATACTGGCCCTATTCTTGAACAGATCACTTGTGATGAATAGCTGGTGAAACACATTTGAAATAAGCTGAAAATTTAATGCAAAATTCTACTCCACATTAAAGGAATAATACAGCCAGGTTCATTTAGAATGTTACTCCTCTGAAGACACCCCAAGCACTACAATAACAAATGTTATATCAAAGATGCACTCAGCAACAAATGCAATATGAGTCTCTGTGAGGCGGTTTTTCAGTATGTCAGAATTATAATATCACTCCATGGAAACAAATTAAGCAGCACAAGCTTGGCTGTTGGGATCACTTTATTAGCAATATAACGTTTCCTCATAAAGAATGCTTTGCTTTGGATCTGTCAGTGAATATCAAAGATGGCCTATCCATTTTTACAGCTCATGACTTATTATTTGCCTATGAAATAAACAAAACACTTTAACATCCGTCTCTCTTAAAAAAAAATTGAGAATAACAAAAAAATTCCTGATCATTTTTTACTGTACAACTGAAGTCCAGTTCAGTGTGGGTTTTTTTAATCAACAGGGATAAAGACTTTAATCAGAAGGGGTAAAACTGATACACTAGTACCACTGAAAGGATACCAAACAATTTCTACCTGGTGGAGGAATATCTATCTTTAAACACCCACAGATTTCTTCAAAATATTGAAAAATATTCTGCTCTGGTCTGTCATCATGCTGATACACAAACTGACTTAATTTTGTCCCTTCTGCATAAAAGAGAAAACACAACCCTTGCTAGGTGGATAGGTTCTTTCGATGAGCCAGAGATGCAATGCTGTGCTTGCACTGCGGTCATAAATTTCCGAGGCTGTTACAATTTACCCCAAGCTCGGTGGCTGCACTGGACTAGGAACGCAGAGGAAAATGGATATGCTTTACTATGTAGAGGGCAGGAGAGAACCCCCACAGCTTAGCATTATGCCACCAGACTCATCGGTACGCTGAAGTGAATTAGTGCAAGCAATTTCATGAGATTACTCTAGCAATTTAGTACAGAACAGCTGCTGCACCACACTAGAGGATACTCCTAGTCTTTACTTACATGACCACAAATAACTTCTGAGTTAATCCAGAGCAACAGCATACATCTTTTATATTTAACACCTTACACAGAGATATGCTATGCCTCATAATTAGTTGGTCTTGTCTAATGTTGGGTTTTTTTAAATCACAATAATTTCATTATCACAAGTTCAATATATCTTCATTAAATTAGACACCATATATGACACCATTTCTTCTAATATTTGAATTACTTCCCATATCTACAGCATGCACATTTTTTCCCTCAGCTACACTTTTTTCTGTATTCTTTCAACAGTGCAGTGTTTCTAAGTGAACAGTGCTCTGTGAGCCTGAAGCTAGAATAGACAGATATAGGAGCAAATCTCCAACCTTACTAATTGCATATATGAAACACCACAGCATATAGAGTCCAGCTGCAGAGGGTTGTTGCGAGGGTGCACATGTTTGGCCCCCACCTTGTGTACAAATACTGCTGTTATCAATCATTTCCAATCACGATATAAAAAGTATCTTTGAAAATTTATACTTAGTGGGATCCTAGAGTCACAAAGCTTGGCACTATGAATGCTGATGCAGACACTAGAAATCAGGACTGGAACATCTCTGACCTTGATGCTAACACTTAAGCAGGCTGATAAGCCAAGTCAGAACTGGTGTCAACCCCAGGAATCCCATCTCCCTCCCACACACACAGTCTCCCACTTGCTCAGCAACAGAGAAACTGAGCTCAGGCATGAGTCTCCTCTGGTTTTTCCTTCCTTTTGCAAAATGGAAAGTCAAGGTCAGGTTTTTTTTCTCATGTCATTAAAATGCTTGCTTGGCTTTGCTTCATTTCAGTACATCACTGAGTTGCAGCTGTAAAAAATAACTCCACTAGGTCTCACGACATGTACACTTACCTTTTGACACCAAGTTAACTATTTTTTTTCTGTAGAGTAATTCTGAGCAGTCATTTATATGTTAAGTACTGAACTCTCTATCACTTCTGCCTTTCATTATTACACTGCTTGCTATGTATTTTCCACTTGGGTCTGTTATGTTGTGGATCAGAAATTCGTTCCTTCTACTTCTGTTTGGCTCCAGAATACCATCATGCATGAAATTTCAAGACACTTTTTTCCTGACTGAGAATTATTTGATATACAGCTATAAAAGCATGCATAAAAGCTAAAAGCCCTTAGAACTATTTGGAGGGGAAACAAAACATCCCTTAAACATCAAATCGGTTGGAAATTCTTCACATTGCTCTTCTGTACCAATTCCTACAGGATTTGCTTTCTGTTGTAGCTTAGCTCTGCTTCAGGAAAAAGGTTGTCAATTATGATAAATGATTCTATATGACAGGATTTAGACTCACGCTACAGAAAACTATATATAATGAGATTATCTGATTCTTTTTTAAGGATCAATAATTTATTTATAGGCAAGGGCCTCAAAGGTTAATTTCTAGTGCTTTACTCACCAAGCTATCCAGCACTCAAATGACTTGTAGGAGACGTACAATCAGAACCAGCTAATCCACATCAGCTTGTTTAAAAAAATTGTCAGATTAACAAATCAATGATACTTACACACTACAAAATGGGTTTCCACTTAAAAGCTGACTGGATTTACACAGTTTACATGCAGCATAAATCCTGTTTTCATGTAATTTAGCAGGGATTCCAGGCAAAGCGATTCTCTCCTCTCTTTTCAATTCACAAGACATAAACTGGCCAGCAGAAATCCTATTGCAGTTTGATGGATGTCTATTGAAGGAAACAAGGGAGGAGGAAAAAAAGAGCAAAGCAGGATTTTTGATGTTTGGCTACAGATTGCTGTCACTGTTCATTTTCCTATCTCTGCTTCCACAGCTAACTGTGGCTTGCCATTTAGAGAGCTTTTCCTTGCTTTACTGGTTATGCCAAGAAGTATATCTTGCCTAACTTGTGACACATTGGTGCTACACATTGCCAGGGGTGGGAGGGAGGGTCAGCATCAGTAGGTGCTACATTCATGGGTTATTCACACATTTCTCAATTTTGATTCTTCTCACACCTGTTGCAGTCATTATAAAAGAGTCAACAGTGTGGCTGCTATCAAGTAGTCTGTGGCATTGAATGCAAATGTTAACTTTGCTGCAACAAATTCTTTGGTATGTGTATGCACATCTCCTTTCTCTCTCTCTCTTTTCCCCTTTCTTTCTCTATATTTATTGTTCCCCTTTGAAGGTTGTGGAGCATTATCTAGTTTTATTTTTTGTTACTTTTGGAATTTGATGGAGAGCAGCTTGTGGGAACACAGCACGCTTGAGATCATTAGGACTATATACTCCTTCACTGAGGCAATAACAAATCAAGGTAGCAAATATCTGAAAGGTACAATGATATTTTTTTGTGCAATGGCCACTGAATTAGAAGCACTGTGATATAAAACTGATTCAGGTGACAGGTGTTTAATCAGCTGAATCTCCAACAACTCTAATAATAGTTTCCTAACTTCTTTCTGTACCCAGAAAATATGATCTGAAGACAAATATAAATATTTGCAATAAAAAAATACACCACAGTGTCAGTTTGCATTTATTCAGCCTTGTATCTATAGATTCAACTGCATTGAAGGTTAACACTAACATTTAAAGACAGACTGTGCATAATCTAAGAAGACACGCGACATTTTTATGTTTCAGGCTAATGTTTTGTGTCTCTGTGTCTTTGCTGTCGCGTAGGAAGGCAGGCTAATGTCAATGACTATCTCAATATTAAATAAGTAAATAAATAGAGATAAATGAAAACACGATGGAAGTGGCTGAAATAAGTGGCATGTGCACAGTACGGTAAACAATTCTGCCAAGCACCATTCTAATTTGTCCCAATTTACTAGAAACAATTACTCCTGCCTCAGAGACTCCTTATCTTAGATTTTCCAAGCCAGCTAGCCTCTATTTCTTGATAAAAGACACCGACGTTTTTCAGAAAATTGCACATTAGATAAAAAAGAAACCTAGTGTTAGAAATAATTGCCTGTATTTTTTCCCCAGCTGAGCCAATCCTCCATCCAAATAGTTGAAAAGCTAACTACCTTCAAACTTAGGTCTCAGTAATCCTTCTGTATTGGCCACAAAATAATAGGCTTGACAATGTTGTAGAACCGTTGCTCTTAGCATTACTGTCTCTTAGAAATAGCTGGGAAAATAATCTTTGAGGTGTCAGCAAGAGCAAAAAAGGACTGGGTTGAATTGTGCTCTCCACAATTCTGGCTGGACATAACACACGCTTGTGACACGGATGCAACACTGAGCTCCCCAATGCACAAAAGGTAGAAACCATTCAGCCCTGCACCTTCCTCCTTCCTCTCCCTTCTCATCCCCCTCCTGGGAAAGAAAAGAGATCTTTTGTTTGGGAGAAGTTGGAGCTAGCAGTACTATAGATAAACAAATCTACTGAACCTTACAAAAAATCCATACCTCTCTCAGTATCCTGTCTCTGGCACAGGCCAATAACAGATGCCATGAGAAAGGCATAAGAAACAAAAAGAGTTAAATATCTCTGTACACCATCCTGATCTGCAGACTGCAGTTTAAGGAACATTCTGTGATAGAGGATGCAATCAGATCATGTTTTTCCCTTGACACTCTTGGGAATTCTCCATTAATATATCTAGTCACTCTGGGAACCCTGAGTACTTTTGTTCTCTACAATATCCTTAAGCAATAAATTCAACAATTTTAATTTGCAGTGGGTGAGCTTCCTGTCCTTGCTTTATACCTGCTGCCTTGTAGTTGTATGGCTATGTCCAGATGTCACATAATAAGAATGGGTAAATCACTGTTAATCTTTTCTATTCCTCTCATGATTTTAGAAAACTCTGTCACATCTTGATCCAGATGTCTCTTATCAGAACAGAAAAATAAGCACCTCATCACATACATACTGTTCCATACCTCCAGTCATCTTTGCTGCCCTATGTTTAAGCAACAGTTAGCACTTTCCTCTTCAGGGGCAATAACTAAAACTGCACTTGGTATGAGCAGAGCAGTGTGTGATCTCAATTTACCACACAGAAATAACATTTTATCATTCCTAACAGTTCAAAAGATCTTAATTGCCCTTGTGACTTTCACTTAGCGCTCAGATGGTATTTTCAGTGAATCATCCAAATAGGATGCCAAATAAATGAGGCAGCAGATGAGAGACCAGTGCCACCCTGCCTGCTTTTGCCCTTGTACACTCCAAATGATGCCACCCCTGCTTCCTAAGAAGCCTTACCGGAATGTATGTTAAAAAATACTAGCAGCATCACACTGATAGCTCTGTAAACTGAATCAGTTTGTTACTTCACAGCTGAACAACACTGCAGCACCAAAGCAGCAAACTCTGGGTCATGGCCATGTACCCCATTAACCTGACTTGCCTTCCTGACTCCACCTCAGCCTGCCTCAGCACTGGGACTTCCCCGTGGTCACAGGGCTATGACTGACCCCGTGCAGTGTTCCCCATTGGCAGGGCATGGCATGGCACAGTTGGCCTCGCTGCTGCCCCAGAATCACCCTGCCGTGCTGCATCGCCACGTCCTGCCAGCAAGGCGTCACTATACAAGACTGCAAAATGATTTACATAGTCTCTAAGGAGTTAAGGACTTGGGAGCCAAGCTATGGCGTGAGGTATGAGATAAGAAAACAAAATGGAGAAAAATCTAATAAACAGAACTAACAACTAAAAGCTTTTATCTGAAAGTTGAAACTGAGGAACAAAAGATCAGGATAGCAAACAAATAGAAAGAACAAAGAAAACTACTATCAGCCTCCTCCTTTTCATCTTCTAAAGGACAAGTATTTCTCAAAGAGCACTATATTTACTCAATAATAAGTATCCTTGCAATTTTCATTATAATGGTCATGCAATAACAAGAAAATTACAAGGATCACTTTATTTTCGGACAGATGAAATGGCACAGAATTGGAAATTCAACACTAAACAAAGACTGATGTTCAGTGGAATTTCTCCACTGTCCCCAAAGCATGTTATTAAGTAATGTAAGAAAAGTGTAGGGTAATTAACCCTTCACTATATTTGCAAAGGCACTGTATTCTGCTGTATATTGTATATGATATTGTCAGCTTCCTTTCTTTTCAACAAAGCAAAAAGAAATGGAAACAGAAAGAACTTTTGCATATGTGCCTTACAGACTTGAATTTGAAAACTATGAGGAATTATTTCTCTAAATCCTAGATGTGAAACCCTGGGGTTTCATAAAGAGTACAAGGTTCTTTGCAACCTGACCTGTGCACACAACATGCTGGAGCACTCTCTGTTTATACAGAGCCTACATTGAACTCACGCGGAAAATTCCTGAGGATAAGACAATTTGTCTGGTGCCTTCAGTTTTCTTGCCTGTGCTCAGAGAAACAAGAAACTCAAAACAAGACAGTACCTGACCCATAATAAATGGAAAATGAAATCTCCATTTGTAGCTTAATCTTTCATCTGCAGGTCCCTCCAAAGGTTTAGTTTGGGTTGTGGGGTGGGTGTTTTTTGTTTGTTTGGTTTGGGGTTTTTTGTTTGTTTGTTTGTTTCATCTCTAGTAGCTGTCAGGACAAGCTCTTTTGTGATTGAAAATCCTGGTTATGTAAAGTGTGCTGCATCTAGCTGTGCAAAGGTAATATAATATTTATTTGTATTTATATTACAGTTGAGCTGAAAGCCTCCCTTGTGCTAATAATCCAACTGTGCTAAACAGTAGGCAAACATGTCAAAACAAACAGATGATATGGTCATCTGTAAGTCTAACAGAGGGTGCCATGTGCAGAATCTATGGCAGATTCCCCAAGGGAGGGGGCTGAAGCAATACAAGAAAACTGCACATCGCTTATCACATCCTTCTGTGCTAGGGATATAGTGACCAATGCAAAACTGGGATTTTAATTATGTCTCCTAGCATCATAAGCTGTGAGTTTGGTCTAAGTTAGTGATCTTACATTGAAAAAATATTACATGGCCAGAGATAACTCTCCAGCTACACTTTACAAACAGAAAACCATAAATTACATGTCTTGAATTTACAGAATATAAACCAACAATCTGTAGCAGACTCAAATCTATGTTTGACAATGACAAGGCAATGCTGCCATGCAATTACATTGGGAACCTCCACTGAAGGCAGTGGCAAATGAAAGTTATACCATCTGTCTCTGAATCCTCACTTTATGACTTTGTGGAGAAAGAAGAACAGTCAAAGCTCCATGACAAAACATCAGTTTAATATTTTCTGATTTTTCTCTCAAAGTCTTAACAATATTTAAATATGGCTTAATTCACATTAATGTATGTTTTATATAAGATTAAAAAAATACCAGATTGGGCTCCCACAAAGTAATTTATGGAATATGTGAACGTACATTTTACTAAGAGACTGAAGTCTTCTCTTCACAGACATTTCATCCTTCTGCATAAAAGTAAGCTTAGGCAAGATTTAAAAGAAAAAAAAAATAAAGCTTTTTATGTACCCCAAAGACCAGAACAGTTGAAATGAGCAATTTAAGTGAGCTAGGTACAGCCTGTTTCTTTTTCTATTTCTTTAATTAACCTGGATTATTTACCTGGTTTGCTGGGAAAGGAATTATTAGAGCCCACTCATTACTGGCCCTGAAGCCTGCACAAAAAGCCAGAGGATGCCTTTTAAGTTACAGCTCTCATATCATTCTTCTGCTTTAGCAATACAACTATTTTTAAAACAAACTTTAGGGCCTGGAATAGCTCAATTTTAAAAGTTTTGCTAATAAATTCCCTCATTGTCAGGATGTACTGTCCAGTTTATTTGTTCTGTTATAGTCTCATGTGATGGCTATGATGAATCCAAGTTCATTGCTCAGACACGAACTCTCTCCATTTTGAAGGAAGGAGGGCTTAGTTGGGCAAGAAGACAGACTGAAAAAACAGCAGCCTAAACAATCCTTTGTAGCTAGTGAACAGAGAAAAGGAAATGGGGATAGTTTCACCTGGGAATTTGAAGGTGGGTGTACAGGAAGAGGAGACATGGATTGCGGCATACAGAAAAAATACAGAACACTGAAGACACTCAGCACTAGCAGAGCTATTTTTCATGTCAGATTTTCTTTAACCTGAAAGCTGTCAGGGCCAGACCCATTAGCACGCTGACCATGATGCCTCAACCCAGGTACTGGACTACATTTGCAGGACTGTGGCCTATATTTTCCTGAAAAACAAGGCCAGGAAAGGGATGGATTGCACTGAGGGAGCTACCAGCTGTCAGCATCTCACTGATACAAGGAGAGGTGCAGAACAAGGGGGCTCTGCTGAGACACATCTGTAATAAGAGAGACCTCACTCTGATGCTAACATTCATACCATATGCGGGGGATGTCCAAAGACAGAAGAGCTGAATGCACATCTGCCAGGGAAAACAGCCCCTCTGCAGGGAAGAATATGGCTGGTCACTCTGTAGGTAGAGTGTTATACTCCCTAACAGGAACAGACACGTGGAAGGAACTAGTAACAAGCAAATATTTAACTAAGAATTAGTGACAAGCATGAGTGTGACATCAGGAGCCCCTGCCAAATATGCTAGACACACCAGTTGATGTGTTGCTTCTCAGAAGCATGACAACACTGAAAAATTGTTGTCAAGCATTGCCCATGTTTACCTGTGTGGACATGAGTTATACTGGAAAATGATTTTGGGAAGATCAAAAGGGACTGTAGGTTCTGTAAGCAGATGTGAAGAGGCTATTCTAGGGCTATTCCTATTAGTCCTTTTGTAGGAGTGTCAAAGATCAGGTAAAGACAGATATGATCTAAAGGTAAGTACATGGCTGCATAGTTAGTGTTGACAGGAAGACAATTAATTTTCTGAACCATGGAAAGGTGTTCCATGAACACAACTTCCCAAACTTCATCTCAGAGTAGTTAAAGAAGTGGGTGAAGCAAACTCACAACTTCTGGCAGTTTCCTTTGGGAACACAGGGAGAACAGGTTTGCCTTAGTAAAACCAGAGAAAAATGTCTTTAAGCCCTTGACTTATAAGAAATAATAACAAATTTAAATAGCCAGATTGACAGTACGACAGTACGCTCAATACTGACAAGATCATTGCCCCTAAGAATAATTTTGGGCTGACCTATCATTCAAGATCCTCTGTGAAATCCAACTGACAGTGATAGCTGCAGGGTCTGTGTTCAATGTTTTTCATTTCTCCATATTTCACATGCAATTTTTCCAACAGTGACATATATTAACGTTTATGCATCCCACAGTGTGTAAGAACTCAGGAGGAATCTGAATGAAGAGAGACGTAGCACAGAAGAGGTATTAAGAGGTACAGTCCTTGCCCATTCCATCCCTAACCTCTAGAGTTAGAGAGGCTAATTTAGCTTATGGCATGATTCACAGTAGCCTATGGAGCATTTTAATTTTTGCCAACTTCACTGTTTTAAAGGTATTTTGGCACCGATTGTTAAGTGTTCCTTTAACAGACACCCCTTTTCTACACATCCCTCTCTAGAGTCTCTAATGGCAGTTCCATAGCTCTGTGCCACCAGTCAGGAAGGGAAATCTCAGCTGACTACTTGATGTCATCTCAATTTTGCAGTTTCACGAGGGCCTGGATGTGCTCCATGACAGCATGACAATGTTTAAAAAGATAAAAACACTGCTGTTGTAGAAAAAGATAAAGGGAGATTACCAAATACAAATGTGAGCAACATAGTATTTATCCATCTCTTACCTACACAAAACATACTAGTTTAGCTATCACTGAGAAAACTACTTCAGCCTCTGCAGAAAAGGATGTGCAAACACTTTTTTGTAGGTCTAATTTCCCTTTTATGTGCTTTATATATGACTTCTGCTGAAGTGAGGTGGCATCCTGTACATGTCAGAATAGGAAGAGGTTTATAAATTTTTAGATGTCAAAATGATAAATCCTTTCCAGACCTGTGTAAGAAGTAAGATACTCTATGAAAGAAAAAGTTATGTAGTGTCACGGTGAAAAGTATATAGGCAGTTTCTTGATAAGTAATGTTACAAGGCTTTTCTCTGCATAATTGATAATGGAATCATATTTGTATCACTATAAGGCAATACATTAATAAAGTTACCTTCTCAAATGAAACATTTTTTGGAGGGGCATATCACTGACCTAGAGGTCAGTTAGTGATTAGAAACTTATAATTGGTTCAAAATAAATGCATGGTATGAAAACACATACAGCAAAAAGAAAATTGAAGATTCCCCCTCCAAAGAAATAATAAAAACAACTAGCAGGGTGAGTACCCCAAGATCCTGACTACGTAAACCCTAACCCTTACATCCAGAAGTGTGATTCTAATCAATAATCTACAACGTGTATGTGTAAAGAAGCCTGGAGGGCTGTGGTTG
>NW_010308509.1:33381-119285 GCF_000700745.2 Antrostomus carolinensis
CTTTGCCTTATGTGAACTGGGATTTGATATGACCTTCATGCTGCAGACTTGTCAAGCTATAGCTATGATGAATGCAATCAGACAGCTATTAGACACTGTTCTAATTTAGACAGAGCAAAACTTATTGAGTAATGTCAAATGAAACAAAAAGCAGGACTGGAGTGTGAAAGAGTTTTAGTTCCCTTTAGGAAAAATTCAAAGGACCTTGTAACATCAAGGCCTTGCTGAGCTAGGCATGAAGGCCTTGGAAGTGATGAGGCAAGATTATTGACCGAATATGGCAGAATCCTGTCACAATCCTCAGGAGGAAGCTTAAAATTTCTATAGGGATGCTCTGTTTGTGCAAAGTTTTGAGCAAGAAAGTTAAAATAACTTTGAAAGTTTGCCTTTATTTTGTTCCTTTGTCAACACTGTCTAGAAGGTTAATTATTAAGCAAGAAACATGTGAAGGAAAGTATAATTTCTTTCAACACTGTTTTATCATCTTAGTCAAGACCCTATCTGTGAAGAACACTGGAACAATTTTATGTGCATCAATATATACATAATAAGAAAGATATGGGACTGAAAACCTTTCCTCTGAACCTAAACTATTTTCTGTATTTTAACACATGCCTGAAAATGTTCCCCAAGCGCCTCCAAACCCAAGTGTGGAAAAGTTCAGGATATAGCCAAATGTGAAATACCTAAAATGTTTTAACAAACTACAAAGCTGTCACTGGAACTGTCTTTTCAGCTAGACACAGGCTCAGAAATATTCAGCTTCTGTTGTTCAACCTTCTGTACTTACAAGAAAACAGAGGATGATGTTAAGATTTCAAGCCAATTCCTTCTGATCAGATGTCATCAGATTTTCAGCTTGTCCCAGAACAGAAAAAGTCTCCAGAAGAGTCTAGGTCTAACAGAGGGATTAACTGAAGTTTGGAAATAATTTTAGGGATAAATTCTGGCTGAGATTTAAGAGTGACTTTATTGTTTCAGAAGCAAATGTCTGCTGGGCTCACCATGCAACCTGTATTGTCCTTGCCCTAAGTGATGATGGTACAACCATCAGGACGGAATAAATAACATTATGCCAAATGCCTAAAAGAAGATCCACCAACCTATGATTCCCCAAAAGATCAGAAATGGAGGAAACAGGAGTCATAATCCTTCAAGAATTACCTCCTGCTGGTGATGACAATTCATTGGAGTGCTGAACAGGGCTTCACTCAGCTAACACAGCTGGTAGATGCACACCTGAAAAGCAGTTGGGCACCTTTAGCCCTTCAAAGACAGCAGGCAATCTAAACCAGCACAAATCAGTCTCTGTGGAAGAGAGACAGAGTTGTGAGCAGAGAATTTTTTCATTTGGGCTTGGACTGCCTGAATGCTTTTTCAGCAACTTGCTAAACATTGTAAAACTAGCCAGAACCCAGGCTTGAATGTGGGGAGAGTGAGAACCTGGACACAAAATTTCCCTTGCTTTTTTTGGAATTTTACCTCTACAAAGGACTAATCTGCCCGAGGACAACTCTACCTATCCAAGGGAGATTTAGCAGATCCAACAAACTATTGGTGCTAAATCAATATTATCAGGACTGTTAATACAGGTATTTTTGCTGTGCCAAAAAAACCAAACAAAACCCCTGGAAATTAATAGGTACATTTAGAACACATTAGGAGATCAAGAAATAGAAACTGCTTTTCAGCTGTGAAATGGGTTCAGGCCCTCCTATAGCAAACCTGATGACACATTGGCTACTTCTGTACTCTTAGATAAATATGGTGATAATTTATATAGTTAAACTGTCAGAATGGTCCCTGGTACACTTCTGGTCCATGCACTGTCCTGAAAAATATCTGAGCATGGTTTCCGAACAATAACATTTCAGGAGCCATTTTACAAAAGCTTTCTGCATGCAGATACCCTAGTTTGGAGGCTAGAAGAACTTCCTAGCATGGACACCTTATGCAGGTAGTGCTCATGTGCCTGAGTACATTCCTTTTCACTTTTAATTCACTGCTTAAGATATCAAGTCTGTGGAAAAAACTTCCTGCTTCCTTCTGTGCAACACTGCATATGAAAAGGCCCTGAATGTTCTACTCTCTTGATCTCTAATGTTATAACACAAGAACAGACCTGGACTAGAAAAGGTCAATTATTCCCTCAGTTGTAATTAGTATTAACTTACTATTTAATTCAGTGAAAACAAAGTTAAAGTTCTCATTTTCCTAAAACAAAAGCAGAGTTAGGCCAGAGTGAAGTGGTTTTGAAAAGCCAATACAGATAAGGTGCTTATGGCAAATGAGAAATAAAATTTAAGTCCAAGCTAAGAGTGGAACTACAATTTCCTATCTGTCAGTTCCTATTAGTGAGATTCTGTACAACCTCACTTGCTGGGGTGACAATTTCTGGAATCTAGGTTTTGATTTATAGTATGTCCTGAGGATTAAAATACTACTTAAGATTTACAATAATTGCTAGAGCTGCAGGAAAGAGAAGTAACACAAATCATTTGGTGTAATAGGAATTCATGTGTACGAGCTGCTGTATTAGCTTATCATTCAGTTGTTTTAATATTCTGACTCAAAGGCTCCTATCAAAGACATTACTAGTCTTAATAACAGTGTGAGTTACTGGCAGTTTACAGATTATTCGTTTCAGTGGCCATAAGTTCTCTTTCCTTTGAGACCTTATGAACTTCAGCTGTAGTAGATTTATAGCTCTACTTTGGAAATCATTACTCGAATTCAGTTAAGACTTATCTTGACTTACAAATTGTTAACATTATGTTGTCCATAGTGAAATTTTTTTTATTACAGAGAAGAAATTTACAAGTTTAGCTTTAATAAGGACTTCATTTCCACCGGACAGAAAATATGCAGCAGTATCAAGTCTCACAAGCAGTTTAAATGACTGCTAATTTCCTAAAATAGCCTAAAGTTAAACTTATATTCTTTATTTCAGAGCTTTCTTTTCTGATCAAGAATGTTTAAATGTATAAAACACATATAATTATCAGTATAAAAGCAGAGTAAATTTGTATACTTCATCCAGTATTCCAGTACTTGTGCAGTGGAGGGCTGTGGAAGATCTGGCCCAAAGCTCCATAACTCTCCCTTGACTGCACAGAACATCAACATTAGATACACTCAAGGGGTTCAGCTATCATTCCCCTTCCAAAAACCCCAAAAGATTCAAAAGGATAAATGATAACACAAGGAATTAAAGCAAAGGAAATGACCACAATATGCATAACTGGAAAGCAGCAAGGTACTGCTAGCCAAGTGTACTGCAGAACTGTTTAATGCTACGAATGTGGATGCTTGTGCTGATATATTTGTAAGCAAAGCAGCAGATCTGGCCACTTTCCAAACAGAACAAGCAAGATTGTATGAGAAATATTCTTTTTCCCAGCACATGAACTCATATACCTTTTCTGAAAAGCAAGAGGTCAAGGGGCTGCATATGAACCTATTTAAAATGTATATTTTAAAAATAATGTTTTAAACCAGCTTCTCAGAGATATGACTTTTTGAGTACAATACTTTTGTATTTTAACAACTTCTGTCCTACATCCATGCTTTTACAATGACACAACCTTTCTATGACCTATACTGCCTATTAAAATCTGCACTCTTACTCAAGTCTGTGTTGGCTTTTATTTTTTTTGGTGGGGGGGGGGAGGCAGCGTCGTGGTGTAATTTGTAATACAATTATTTAAGTCATAGCCAGAGCTGCACACACATTTTTAAGGATTATTTGAAAACTTTGAATGGAAAGACTACTGCATTATGACACTAAGTAACTGCATAAAGCTTGCCTCTAGATAACTTAGCTGTGTTTCTTGTGCTTTAGTTTAAATATAACTTCACTGTTGAATATTTCTGGTTTGCAATGTTTGATTTTGGAAGAAAATGTAACATCTCCATAATTCAGGATGCTATGAAATGATGATAATGATCTTACTATGAACTCTAACTTAATTCCTTTCTTGGAACACAAATTTGGTAAATAATTGTTTATTAATATTTCACAAGTTTTTTGGAAGGGTACATTTACTAGTAAAGAAACAGTACATTTAAAATAAATATTTTAGATACATAGTGGAAAAAATGAATTTTTAAATTGTCAGTGTAAACAATGGCATTCAAAATTCCATTGTAAAATTATTGTTATATAATTGGGTAACACATACATCATGTAAACAATAAAAACATTTCAAACTTAGAGTAGTAAATACTTCCACAATACTGCTTGTAAGTAATATAAAGACTTCAGTTGTTTAAAGAAGTTGTCAAAAAATTCAAAAAAGGTCTATATTTTTCAGACAATTCACAAACATGGAACAGGTAAACTTCTAAGAAACAACAAATAAGAATAAATATTATTTCAAAATATTAAATTTAGCCTGCAGCAGAAAAGCAACTGACTCAGGAGCAAGTTTCATCAATTCATACCTTAACTGGTTTTATAATAACTATAGTGTTATGATAGCTTATAACTGTGTAATTAACATTAAATGTTAAACATGTTATCATTATTATAACACTAAAATGTAAAAAATCTGAAAACACAGGACATTCCAAATAGAAATATTATCCTTAGAATCCCAAAGAGAAAGCTATGTTTACCAACTAGCTAAAAATCCCCACTACCTTATATTTTTCTCAAGTATTAGTAAAGATGCCTACACGTGAAAAATTTCTTCACTTCAGTAAAACTACCCACATATTTCAGCTGATGTTTTTATAGAACATTCATTTGTCATTCCAAAGCTCCCTAATCAAATGTTGAATTGCTATGGAAATAGATCAAAATGTCAGTTTATTTCCCAAATTTTGACAATTATTTCAAAATCATATGCAACTCATTTTTAAACTATTTTTAGAGGGAATGTTCTCATCATGTATCATGACCTTGAATTCTCTTTCAGCTACACACAGAAAAACAATAACTCCCTGCGCTTTAATCCCCATATATTAACTCAAGAGAAAAAAACCCCAGAAATAAGTCTTTGAAGATCTTGACTAAAAGTCCCTTTCCCTGTTTCCCTCCTCCAGCCTGTTGACAGGGTAGGTGGTCATGATATCATATACATCAAATTTCCTTTTTGTACAGTACTGGATAATATTGTAAACCACCCCATAAACCTCAGAAAGAGTTCAGATTAGGAAATTAAAACAGTATTGCTAATATTCCCAAAATATAACTACCTGTTATTAAAGTGAATACTGTATACAGTTGAAGACAGCTTGCTTGGCATAGCATACCACACCTGCATTGTTTTCACTCCCAACAATGATATCAACACATAAAATGAAGTATTCTAATGACCATTTCAAATAATGTAGGTTTCCTTTTAGCATTTTAAATTTTAATAGCACTTGAAAACCTGGATTTTTCAAATTTGCCACTGGAAAACTTCAGTTTAATGGAGATAATAATTAATAATGAATTTATAGTGCAGCTAGGGTTTGGAGAACCTAATTAAGACTGAATGCCATTAAGTTTGTGATTATCTTGTCAAAATATACAATAAAATGAAATTAAATTCCCTTTCTTTTGATCATTTATCTAAGAGACAGGTTTTTAAAGACCACCCAAAATTTGGAAGACAATTGGGTTCTATAATATCCACAATGTTCTAAAAGAGATCTGAGAGTCATTTTCCCTCCTTTCCTCTCCTTTATGATATTCTCACAATGAAGGAAAAAACCTGTAGAAATATCTGCTTTTTTTTTTTTAAGAGACATTCAATAAAAAAAAAAGATCATTTCTGAAGGAGCAACTGACCCAGTAGTGGCCTCCTACTCAAAAAAAACCCATCAAAAAAACAAACAACCCAAACAAAAAACCACAGGCAAGGATGCAAAGGCAACAATTACAGCAGTATGTGTCAGTGGAGGAATCTTCCTGGTTACTCTTCTTGAAGGGCTGGATGTAGAACAGAGAACTAGGAAGAGTGAAATAAGCTACCCACACAACAACTTTTCATCAGTAAAACGGACTTAACAAGCTCCATCCCTGAACATTTGGCTAAATTTTTTTGTTGCCCCAAAGCAGTGCTAGAGCAACTGTTGTGTCTGCATTGTGAATTACATAAGGAAACCATCCACATTAAAAACAACACTGCAAACTTCTCACCACAACCCTGTTGTGGTCAACCCAGCTAATTCCCCTGCTTTACATCTCAATGCAGACCCAAAAACTGCATTGGCCCATTTATGGGGACGTCATGAAGTTGGAAACAGGGATCCAGAGGTAGATAGTTCAGCCATAACTGAAACTGGCACTGCTGTCAAAAAATTGGTACATGGAAGTGTGATGTGAGAGAGAGGCAGCAAGGTAAGTCTAAGGAAAGTACAACTCTGAGAAAAGCTTAGAAAGGAATATCTTGGGATGAGTGCTCCCCAAAAGGCATTAGGCACTATGAAAAAATGCAGTATCTTCTGCTGTGTCCAAATAGGGCTTTCTTCATAAATTGACAAAGTCTCTCAAGGCAGCACCTCAAGCTGTAAGAATTCTCTTCTAAACAGAAAACTCACAGGAGTAGGCAAGACAAGTGCTCTCCAACTGGCTTTTCAATGAAGGGCTATCAAATATTTCCAAGCATAATCCTGAATTATGCAAAATTGTGGGGAAGACTACAATAGTAAATAGAATCACCATATTCTACAGAGGTATCACAGAAAACAAATTAATTACATAGTTGGTCCTGATGGGTAAAATACAATTGAAATGTACAATGCCATAGCCTTAGACTTCTCTAAGGACTGACTACGTAAAGAAACTGCAGTAGCAAGGCTAGATGAACAGGTTTCTCTGGTTCTGGAAACTTTTGCCTGCCTGTCATTTTCTGTATCATCAATAGAAACCTCCAATGATTTGGTGGGTGTCATGTCATGAGGGCAGTTGACAAAGACAAGGCTTGTGGAGTCATGAGGATAAATGTAAAAGAATAAACCATGAGACTTAAGAGCTATATTAGCATTCTGACTCTGCCCCACTCTTGCACAGAATGAAAGATGCATTTGAGAGGCTGAGTGTTATAAATTCTTGTGCTGCTGTAAGGATATCTGCTTTCCTAGCTGGTATTTGGTTTACTTGCAGTCCATCAGAATAAACAAAGAAACTGAATATTTGCCTTTAAATCTGAATACTGTGTAAAATATTGTCACAATTAATCAAGTCATTCTATTGTCAGCTGTGAAGGAATATTGCAAAATACTCCAAGATGTCAGTGCTGCAAAGAAAGCCTTCCGTTTCTGTTGTTGTGTTTGGGTGTTCTGCTTTGTTGAGTACAAAACGATTAATAGCTATTTTCTAAATTAATATTACTATTTTTGCTGTCTATATTTGAGCAAATTACTAAATACCGTTTGCTTATTAGAACACAGTGTGCAGCAACAGCATTCTGTTTTATGCACTCAACTCGTAAATACCTCAGCTTCAGCTCTTTTCCTAAATATTGCAGTGTGTAAAGGTAAACGGTAGGGGAGAAATTCAAATTTAAGAGATGTCATTAAAGCTGTCACAGGATTTTTCAATACTTATGTTGAACTTCCTGTGTATGAAATACTGTACCAAGGGAGGCACTGTAGAAGACTGGTAATTCAGGCTACTCAATGGGAACCAGTAGAATTGTATTAATGTTCCTGGACTCCTAGAAATTTCACTGTCTTGACAAACTTGATTTTTTTTTTCTGCTTCTTTCCCTTCCACCAAACAAAAAGCTGCATTTGAGACTTATACTCAGTTTTATAGCTTAAGCCTACCTACAAACTATACATCAATACAGGGCTAATTGTGCATAAAATTTAAATTCTATTGCACTGCTACATAAAAATGCAAAATGCTCCAGTGCTATAATGGCTGGTGGTGAGCTCAATCCAATAAGAGTTGCCCCAAGGCAAGTCATACAAATGCAATTATCTCTCACATACTCAAACTGCTTTCTTTCACAACATTACTTTTATTATGCAAATGTATAAATCTAATTTTAATCCGCAAGACCATCTAGAAGATTAAACCAGTACTCATGTCTTACCTTCACTAAGTGTAATTAAAGATATTTAAAAATTTAGTCTTGGAGGAATGATTCTAATGCAAAAAAGAGCTCGATATTGGCCTTGACCTAAATTATAAAATATATATATTAGAAGAAAGAAAAAAATTGCTTTGATTCAATATGCCTACTTTCTCTCTCTCTTTTTCTCCCCCTTTCCTCCTAGAGCAAGAGGCGTTTATTGTCCAGATGAAGGTAATATGGAAATGGGACTATGGACTAGGAGAAGTCCCTGTTTCAATAAGGGGGGCAGAAGTGCTGAATATTCATTGCCCTGCAACCTGTGTAATCATTCTGATGACTGTCGTAGTCGCATTCTGATTAGGCAGCATTTATACTCACTCTACAGAACTGTGACTGATGATGGAAAGTGCTGAGACAATGAGTGAGCCAGACTGGCTGTGTCAGCAAGAAACGAGAGCAGAGTAAAAGCCTGTGCAGAAAAGTGCTAGGATGAAAGGACAAAAGGGAAAGTGCCACTCACAATCAAGCGGGATGTGGAATGGAAGAGTCTACTGCTTTGATCTGGCACCCCTCTGTAGGATCCCATGATTTCTTATGACCTGCCTGGGGAGAGGGTTTATTCCAGTGCCAAATGGACTTGCTCCTCCAGCAGTAACAAGAGGGTTTAGAGCCTCTGCTATCAAGCCAGTCTTCTTGACTGGTGCAAAGGCACATCATGGATAAGAACTGCTATCCTGATAATCCCTATTGAATATTAACAGTTTTTAATGAACTCAGGCAAGATGCACTCTGATTTTCTGGCTATTATTTTGGATTCTCTGGTGAGGAACTGTTATGTATGTCTAAGGAAATAACTTGTACAAGTCTCAGGAACACTTAAATGAAAGGATGGAAATTTCATTCCAGATGGGTTTGAGTTGAAATACTGAGGAATCAATTTTTCAATAATAAATAGTGCAAAAAAAAATTTAAAACAATCTTCAGGAAAGGCTGTAATAATTCCAGGAAGAACGCCAACATACAAAGTGCTGTGGCCCTCATCCAAGAAATAATCTTTTTTTTCTTCTAAGAACTTGTTCTGAATATTTTCTGAATTTTAAAAAGGTGTCCAAATCTTCCTGAAGCCAAAAGGATCAAAAGGACAGAAACACAGAGAAGAATTGGCAAAAGCATTTAGTCAGGTACTTTCTTTCATGTGATCTTGAAATGCTATTGACACAGCTAGTTTTTGTCTGGATTAGGATGGCAGATTTAAAATGTCTTTTCCCCATTCTCTTTATTATCCAAACTTGTTTATTAAACTAATTATAATGCCTCAAATTCTCACTTTGTTAACCTACCAAGTGATAACTTTATGCAAATAGACAGGACCCTTCTCAAATGTCAGTACATGTAAAAGAGAGTTTAAAGTTTAAAAACCTAAACATGAATACTTTCACAAAATATATTGCCATTTACCAGTTCAAAAGTAGACATATTTCAGATTAAATGGTTCTTAGAAAAAAACCCCAAACCAACCCAAAGATAAGAGTGAAATACTTAGATGGACCATACATCTTTGTGTTTTCTGGTTATTTTTCAATTAGCATTGTGAGAAAAAGGAATTTTTGAATTCCATAATTTTCCTATAGTTGTCACTATAAATTAACAACATTTGAATGTATTTTCTGTCCTATAATCTTATTTTTCATCTGAATCTTTTTTGTTTCTATCAAATTCAAAAGGAAATATACCTCTTTAGGCTTACTTCTTTCTACTTTACTTGACAGAAAATGTAATAACATATCAGTGAAACTATGCTGACAAAAGGAAGGGACAAAACCATTTATACTTTACCCTGTAATATACCCTGTATAACATACAGTTTTTCATCCCTAACTCTAACATGGAAGAGCTAGCAAATGAAAGCTGGTACTCCATTCCCATAATATGTTTTACGTAGATATGTTCCTTATTTCTTCTCTTCCCAACATACACTCTCATGTAGGAAATTAATAGGGATGAGGGCAGTGATCCTGGAAAGAGCAGCAATTTCAGATTTGCATACGGCAGCTACAAAGCTAACATTGAAAATCCACATCTTTGTAGTGTACCTAGTCTTTAAAGGCATGTTAAGAAGCTGAAGAGAGTGGAGAAAAGATCCACAAGAATGACTGAGTGCTGAAGAAAATGTCTTACAGTGACGGACTGAAGAGCTTAATCTGTTACATTTATTGAAAAAGAAGATTTAGAACTGACTTGATTACAAAAGATAAGTATCTTCATCAGAAAAAAGAAAACCCTGGATAGTACATGATAGATACTATAATCTAGTGGAGAAATACTTAATGAGAACTATCGGTGGAAGCTGAGGCCAGACAAATCTGAATTAGGATGAAGCAATAAAACAATTTATTTTGTAAGAATGTGGCGCATTAACCTACTACAACTAACTGGCAAGAAAACTGGTAATTCCCTTTTAACTTTCCAATACAAATCCAGTGCCTTTCTGAAAGTTGTGCTTTTGCCAAATAGCTACGCTTTGACAGATTAGGGGCTTTCAGGAGAAATACACTTGCAAGTGTGCAAAAGGATGCTCAGTGACATACAGTATATGAGACTAAATTATTTAATTATGCACCCTAAACTTAAAATCTACAAATATATGAAATAAGAATACAGATCTTTGTGGCTACAGTTCAAACATTTTGATTCAGGAGCTGATGGGGGCAGAGGATTCCTTGACAGTGAAACTGCTATGACTCCGCTACGTAGAAGGACAAAAAGATACCAGAAGTCCATGAAAGATGGCTCTGAGGAGTAATGGAAACATTCAACTGGCATTTCTAAAAGTACTGCATGATCCACCATTACAAACTTCAGGAAGACAGGGATGATACTGATTGCTTAAAGGCCCCATTAATCCTTAGAGTAGATTCAAAGTTGTCAAGTCAACAGTGAACATTTTCCTTCTTTGCCCATCTTCTGTTCCTAAAATCTACTTTGATATTCATATTTTAAACAATTGATATCAAACAGACAGGGAAACGGATAGGAAATCTAAATGCAAAGTGTGTTTATAATCTGCTTGACTTTTGAAAAACCAAAAGCAAATAAAATATAAAACCATTTGCTGAAAAAAACCACCCCACAAATAACTAACGAGAGAAAGAAATTTATCAGGATAAACCTGATGGCCTTCCTTTATTCTTAGAGCTGAAAACATACTTTGTCACATGGAAGAACATACTGCTATGGAATTAATATCAAATGGAATCTGTGTGTTCAATTGCCACCCTTTATATTTTAATGATTTAAAAATCAGTCCTTCCCATACTTCCTGGATCATAGCCTAATCTATCTTCCAAATTTCTTTTTGACTACCAGGATTATTTTAATTTAAAACTGTAACATTAATGTGTTAATTGAAAGTAGGGAATACAGTTCTATGGACTACCTGAGGACCATTGTCCAGCTGGGCCACTGCTTGCCTGTTTTCAGATTAAGAACCACTGACAAAGACAAGATTCCCTCAAGACCTACAGCCTCAGAATGGAAGACACTCCCTAGGCTAAAAACTGGGGTGTTTGAATCTACTGGTGCAAGAAAGTAATTTTCACTTTCCATGACACTGAGGAATAAAGTAGAGCAATTACCCATCCTCCTCATTGTCAATATTTTGCCTTCAAATTGAGGAGAAAAAAAAAAATTCCCCTTCTACCCACAAATTGCTCTGATAGGCACTGACAAAATGGTTCAATTGATTACAGAAAGGTTTTTTGTACTACAGTAGTATGAGAAGGACAAAAATAGGACTTGACATACCTTGCTGATGGGAAATCCTGTTGGCTACTGCAACAGAAATAGGAATGGTTTGCACTTCAACCAATAGAAAGCATTTTTAATTGCCTAAAAGGTGATAAAACACACTGCCTTGTTATGTGCTAATCTGTCAAACTGAAAAGTATTTAAAGTGCTGCAAAATGGTAGTGAAGATATTTTAACAACTTATTTGGAGTCTAGGCTGTTCTTACACCAAAGATTTTGATAAGATAGAAACACAGTCAATGTAACCACAGAGGATTTCAATAAAATATTGAATTAAATAGGTCACTGTGAACTAAACAATGTTACAGATACGGAACAGAAGAAAATGTAAATATGCTGCTCTTTAACTAATGAAATAAACCACCTAAAATATATTTTGAAACATCTCTTATTTAGACAGTTCTGTTTGTGAAAGGGCATGTTTAAAAAATAGCCCTCTGGAGCTCTTAACTAAATTATGTTTGTAACAGCCATTGGTCATCTTGTTCTGCTAGGCCAAGAAAACTGTATGAAAGGGATAACAAATTACTAGCAAGATCTGTCTTCAGAAGAATGTTTCTTTGGCTTTATAAATAGAGTGCTGGAAACTCTAATTCCTTATTTCCCTTTCAGTTTGCTTCTGACTTTCTGTATTAATTCTAGGGTGCCTAACAGGAGTTGAGTCTTGCAAAAACAGTAAGTGTGAATTGCATTTTACCAGTCTCAGGATAATCTGATGGCAAGCAGTCTATTCTACCCACAACTAAACTGGACACAAATCAACTTCATGCCAGTAAGGCTCCTGAACACTAGCACAGCCAACCAATCTGTAGAGTGTATTTTGTCACTACTGCTAATAAAGCATCTCTAACATCTGACATACAAATAAATTACATGCACATGCACAGATATCTGTGAAGACTAGCAAACAAAAGAAAGAATTGAAAAATAAAGGCATATGCATAAGCTTAAAATTCGAGTTTAAATTACAAAATATGGTGGAAAACTATTCACATAAGATATTTTGAAAAACATACAGCAAAGGCCCAATTTTAGTCTAGATTATCAAGCACTTATTATTTTTCTCTTCTAAGAAATTAAATTCAAACTTTAAACTACTTCTAATATTTCTTTTCCTGGTTTTAGTTAAATATAGATTTTGCTCTTTTTAATGTATTTGCAAATGGGCCCCATAAGGAGCCATTGTCTCAAAACCTACTTGCCATGCTCTGAAATGTCAGTATATAAAATGAAAGATAAAGAAGGATAAAATGCAAGAAAGATAAAATGCTAAACAATTGTTTCTATTCAAATGCATCTGTGCAAATTTGCTTGAAGTATCCATAGGAGCTTTCATGCATACGCAATATCATCAATTCATGCACTATGTTTACTTCCTATGGTGTTAAAGTCTGCAGCAACTTCTCCCTTGTTTGCATGTTATGATAAGTGCTAACGTTCTGGCTTCTGTGTTGCAATCTGTACTGCAGTGATATGTAAGAATGCATTTCTAAAAACATTTGTTAAAAATTAATGGAAAACTAGTGGAAACCAAAGTTTTCTACTGTAGAGCCCACAACAATAAAAACTCTTTCAGTGATTTAGAAAACAAGGTACAAAAAATAGTTTTTTGGCTCATCATAGATGACCTTGGGCTAATTATTCTTTGTGCTATTGTCCAGTATAATCAGAGCTCGAGAAATACAGTCACTGAGGGAAAAAAATCAAACCAAAACAAAACAGGTATGGAATATATTGAATTTAGTTGGAGAAAAACATTTAAATCAAACATTTGTCGTGCTTACTCTAATTTCTGCAATGTTTTTGTGCACAATGTCACATTATTCCATTGCTGTATGAGCTGGAAAGCTATTTTCTTTCCTCATCAATTACTGTAACACCTGCATATACACTCAAAGCTGATGGTTCACCCATCCATTATTTCCCTAATACTTCAGTAAGCCTACTTGTGTGAAAAGCCAAGAAGCTTCACGACTGAAAAATACAAAAGACAGCTTGTTAAACTTTAGGAAACGGCATCACGTCTGTACCCAGATAGACAGCTCTAAAGTTCTCTAATTACAACCCGGACTATTTTAAACACTGGTTACTATACTTCTCGACCTGCTGGAAGAGTAACATATGTTCCAAATGGGGCTCATTTGCGTTATGTTTTATCCCAGTTCTGCTGCTTAGTACGGGTATTGCAATAGTGAGGACAATTTCCACAGAGGGAAATTGTGTCAAATCTCAATCTGCTACAGTACATTAAATTTCATAGGTTTAATGCTGAGTCCTGTAGACACTAGCACAATTTTCTTTGACTCGATATTTAATAGGACATAAAAGTGTTAATATTTTGACTTGATAAATTTGCTTTTTGCTTTCAGCAGCAGACAGTTACGAAAAGTTACAGTGGTACATTAGTTACAGTAATTTGGTTTTGGGACACAAGCAGAAACAAATAAAATCCATTAACAGAGCCAATAGCTATAACCAAAGCTAATAAAAAGGGCTAAAGGCAAGTTACAAAAAGCAGTCTTAAAATGTCTACAAAAGAAAAAAAAATAAAGTGATCTTAAGAGTAACTGAAACAAAATTGTCTTTCCAATACTTTAGCTAATGTTTCTCATTTTAAAACATTTAGCAATATATACAAGTAGAGTCATGTACAAATTCCATTTGTTTTTCTTGGTTCCATACATTTATTTACTTAAAATGTTTACAAGACTTTTTTTAACAGGCATCAAACAAGACAAATAAACCAGTCCAGAACCTTTAAAATGAGATCCCCTCTATAGTTCTAAGTTTGTATCCAGCTCCAAATTCTCTTTTCCTTTCAATGGTGAAATAGTCATTGATGTATTATTTTAAGAAAGAAATTCCATCTTGCTGATACAAAGGATTTTTGGTACCACTTTCTTTTTCTTTCACAATCCTCTTCAGACAGAGCTACAGCTTGATACATCATGAATCTGACCTTAATAATATCTTTCTTTTTTTTTCTGAAATTAGGTACTTTGAATGACATAGCTACTTTACCCAAAGAAAGATGTTCAGGACACCAGTGTGAAAAAGTGAGAGAGTCTACAGATTTTTATGGGGAACAAGAGGGACTCAGGAAGGGGTGGGGAGGACTACCCATGGATCACTAGTTATGACAGTTTAAAGCAGAATGAGAAAATCTCATTTATAAAAGCATACTGCACACCCAATTATTTTACTGAATCAGAGAAGTGAAATATTGTACTGTTTTCACTAGGTCTCATGCAAAAATAGCACAATAGGTAACTGGGAAATGGACTCATGGACACTGGATACATATCATTAGTGATAAGACATATGGCTTTGTGTTCCACCCAGTATCTGGAATCGATTCAGAACACTATGGGTTACTGAAAGCACTCTAATATGATGTGTGTAGCCCGTGGAACCAAGCCCATTAGCAGAACCAGCCAGCACACAAATTTATGTGCCACTTATGCTACAGCTTCTTGGTTGTGGATGGGGTACAGCAAAGGATTTGCTCTCCTAAGGGAAATAAATAATAGTAACATTTTATTGCTCTAGGGGACTGGAACCTGCAGCATAAAAATCAAAAATGGGTATGACTAGAACTAGGCTTTAGCACAGGTATTTGTCTCCATTAACCAACAGAAAAATCTCCTCTTAATTGTCAGAAAGTTAAAAATGTCTGTGTGGGCTTGTCTACACAAAGAAGATAAGGCAGAGTATGCTGCAATATGAAGCTGCAGCAGATCTGTAAATACTCTTAGTCCATTTGGACCACCAAGTAGCTTACTCCCTTTGAAAACTGCAGTAATGAGTCTCATGCAAATAGGCCAACAAGTTTCCACAGGAAAAGATGACAAGGAACACACAAACTGATAGCTGTTAGGAAGGTAATTGCCTATTCTGTCTGCTCTTATCTTAAGGTAAAGATAGTTTAACCACATTTTTGTGAATATTCATAACATTTCATCATTACAAGGCCAGAATGTTCTCCATGCCATACAGTGAAAAGAGCAGATCTTCTGTTCTGTAACAGGGTTCAGGAACTTGGCAGCCCTTCATCTACATAGTGAGTAGGGTACTGATAGCACACCTGTTTGGGACTCAAATAACGAGCTTTTCAACTTTTAATGACCCAACAAGAAATTGAAGAGAAACACAGAATGTCACAGTTAATACCCATCTTCTCTGTTATTTTCATAGTACAAAACTGACTCTTTGAGTCAGTCTGTTGCTCTGAAAGGTACAGAAATTTCCCCAAGAGCAGCAGCTGAACTTGACAGCAACACTTAAGACAATAGCAGTATTCCTTTACACAATGAGTGAAGGCTGTCAGCTTCAGACACTATCTCATCTTTTACAACTCTGCCCTTTATACAGAGATATTTATTCTTTATGTGACCATAGCAAAACACAGGCAAAGAGCAAGGGGGAAATGACTAACTTTTAAAATACCATTTAAGTTTGACACTAAACTAAAAAAAATCTCATAGTTTTATGAAGAAAGTAGTTGCTGAAGAAAAAACTGCCATCAGAAGTACTGAACAGTCTACAATTTTAATCATGATAATACCACATTCTGGTTCACAGATCTAATACTCAAATAAGACCCCTATATCTATGCTCACACTCAGATTTTCAATCACTAGCTTCTACACTAGCTACCAGATCAGGAGTACCTTACTTTAGAAAAGGTTAGATGGTAAAAAAAAAAAACAAACCCAACCAAACAAAAAACCACAACCAAACCCACCTACAAAAATCCCAGCTTCAATATTAAGTGCAATTCCAGTTTCATTTCACTAGACATAACAATGGTGGAGGCAAAATGAAGTGAAAGTAGTTTCCCTAATCAGGGTGTCCTAAGTTGCAGATGGTTGGAAAGGCATCTCTCAGCTATAGCTGGGAAGCTGTACACAAGGAAGCACTGCTATAGGCTTGCTCTTACATCCTGATATGATTTTCTCATACTTTCCCTTACTGTCCTCTGAAGGAAAAATGTGCCCACTTGTATAGTAGGACATCATCAGAGACAGGAATTTTGGTTCAACTCATGATAAAAAACAAAAAGAAAAAAGAAAAGAGAGACTTCAATAACTTGATAGTTTCCTCTGTATAGGTTGGGAGAACACAGAAATCTTTCCCTTGTGCTTTCTGCCACTAGAACAGGAGATATATTAGGTGGCCCTAGAAGCCATACCACAGTTTTGTAGAAATTAATCACAAAAGAACTACAAAGACTTAGTGACTCTGCTCCAGTTAAGAGGAACTACTAGTTGCATAAAAGATGCTCTTCAAGTTGAAATTATTCTGAAAATCCTGACTCATACCATTAAATTTTCTGCCTCTCAGGGTGTAAAGGGTCAAGCTAGTTTAAGATCTGTCTTATTTCAGAAAATGAGCTCTTCAGCTAAAAGGCTGACACAGATTTTGCTCTGGTACTACTGAGAATGCTAGCCTTAAATAAATAGAGGTAAGGTGTAAGATTTCTCACTAAGTAATAGACACACTCGGCAGCACTGTGGTCTCAGTACTCCTCAGAGAAGACTACTGAGATGAATGGAGCAATTCACAGCTGTCGGGGTCTTGTTTCAAACCATATTTATCTCCACTAGGTGTTTTCAGTTAGGAACCTCAAGGTATGATTAAGAGGCCACTTCATGTCTTTTGACACCTTCTATGCTGCAGACACTGGGCCAAATTTTGGCACAGAACACCAGATATCTCATCTCCTAATCCTCATCCACAGCTGATGTGTGCACTTATCATAGTTCTGCCTGCCTTCGCAAGCTTACTACAGATGTGAGATAGCAAGAAACTGGGTGGAGATTTTTCTGTCTTAAAACAGGTTGAAATCATAGAGGTGTGGAGTGGGGTCCTTCTCTGAGACTCATCCAGTCTATGGGGACAACCATCATTTCTATTTCCCTTTTCTCCACTACAATCTTCCCCTATTCCTTTATTCTGTTTGCAGATGCTCAGTCAGTAGGACTTTGACTAATAACTGCCCTTTGGCTGGAAAAGGAAAACACCTTGTAGGTGAGAAAGAATTAATCTGTACAGCTCCTTCATTGTTCAATTCCAAAGAGCTCAGGGAGGGAATGGGGAAAGCTGGGCTGCAGTAAAGGTGAAGAAGCCAGTCAATTAGACATGAAAATGTAAATATTAGAGGGAAGTGCACGTGGTAAAATCTCCAGCCTTTTATAAGGAAATCAACTGTGTCCATAAACCCATATGTGAAGAGTTAAAGCTACAGACCAACACCTGCAACACATCCCTTCAGATCTGCTTGTTCAGAGCAGTGGCAAATGAAAAGACTCATTTAGAAGAAACCAAGTTCCAGTCTGTCAGCAAACTAAGAAAAAGAACAGAGAGAAAGGATCCTATCCCCATGTTATTTCCCTGGTTCAGGAAAAAAAAAAATTAAAGGGCTGCTCTTACTAGCCTTTCCAAAAGAACAAAATACAAATAGATCTTAGAGAATCAGATAAATGGTTATCAAATTTGGAAGCAGGCAGTGTCATAAGGAGAAAAATCAAAGGAAGTAAAAGTATCAGTGCTAAAAATCAAGAAAAAGAGTACAGAAAAGCAGAAAGGCTATTTTTGTTTGTTTGTCTGCCTTGTTCTTTTACCATTCCAGGGTTAAAAACCCAGTATCTTATGGCCGTCCCAATATGCATGCGTAATATCTCTATTATTGTAAATGGATGAAATTTTACTGCTTACTCATATTAACAAAACTGTTGTGCCGTTGCACAAAAAATTGAAGTATAACTGTTAAATTCATTTGTTTATATGCAGTTGGTGAGGAGTCCAGTGGTGCCAATGGTAAGCTCTGTGGCTGAGTGCTAGACTGGGATGGACAGGGGGGTTCCTGGAGCCAGGGAAACATGGGGAGGAGCTGAGTGACCATCAGGAGCTGGCAGCTCTTATAAGCCTCTGACATGGCTTGGGCATTGCCAAGAGCAAATGCAGGAGATTTAAATGGCCCCATAGAGCACCAGCAACCAGGAGAACTGTGAACAGGGTGGGCAAACAGGGTGTGGCATGTCAGAAAGGGCATGGTACAGCTGTTTGTGTGGAAGGGCACGCAGGAAGGGTGCAGCAACCTGTTCGTAGGTCTACAGCCCAGGGAAGAACTCTAGGTCCCTGCCAAAATGGTGGCTACTTTCCTCAGAGCTAAAACCAGAGTTCCTGCAGAGGAAGCCCCCGAGAGGGCTGATGCATCCACCCAGACAGAACTGGTAAGGAAGGAGACATCAGTACAGCTGGTAGGCTGTAGTGAATGCCCAGACTCTTCTCCTGGTGAAAAGATAAGTGCTTGCGTAAGGTGTGCACAGGCTGATGTTCTGTTACATCAGGTGGCCGAACTGCAGGAAACAGTGAAAAGGCTGTGGAGTATTGGAGGAGCCAAGACAGAAATAGATAGATGGTTTCATAAGCATGCTTCTGCAGCAAGCACCACTGCTGCAGAGAACACCACTGAGAATGCGGCACCTTGGACCCTGGTGACTCACAAAAGCAGGACTCCGCTCCAGTCTCCACTCTCCAGCATTAGAACCAAAACCAGATATGATGCTTTAATGTCTATAGACACCCACAAGTGAGGTCTGCAAGGGAAAACTGCTCCAGTAGGCCACAGTGGACACTGTAAAAAGAAATGGTGAGTGCCCATAGTGGGAGACTCTGTTAAAGGGCACTGAGGTGCCCATATGCTGACCTGGCAGGGAGTAATGAGGAGTATCCTGCTTACCGGGAGCCATGATCCAAGATATTGCTGAGAGGGTGCCACAACCTGCCAAGAGCTCAGATTACTATTCACCATTGCTCTTCCACATGAGCATAAACGACACTGCAAGTCAAACATGGAAAAATCAAGGAAGACTATAAAGCCCTGGGAGTGTGACTGAAAAATATTGGTGCCTAAGTAATCTTTTCCTCCATTCTACCAGTTGGAGGAAAAGGTGCAGCCAGAAACAGATGCATAATGATATAACTCATGGCTACGTGGCTGGTGCTGTTGCAAGGGTTTTGGCTTTTACAACAGGACATTCTTTGAGGACTATAACCTGTTAGGGAGGGATGGATTCCACTTGTCTAGAACAGGCAAGGGAATCTTTGGGAGCAGGCTGGCCAACTTGGTGAGGGGGGCTTTACACTGAGTGACTTTGGGGGGTGGGGCCCAAAATGGCAATGCTTGTGCCATTGTATCCAACTGGGCAATAAGCCTGGCCAACCAAAGCAGCAACAAATGTTCCATAGCTGCCTCTCATGATGAGAACCAGAAGGCCAACCAACTCAATGGCACGTATGCCTATAATGGATTATCCCGCATCCCTCCAGGGAGAGCTACATGTTTGAATAGACTAAAGTTGCTGGGGAAGGGGAACCTCAGTCAATCCCCCCCTCCTGCCAGTTTGGTGCCAGTGCCAGCAAAAGAAGCCCAGAGCGTGGAGAAGGATTACAGGTTGGCAGGAGAGCACCAGAGAAGCGGCACAATGGAATTCCAGCCGCTCCAGCCAGTAGGTCAGCTTCATTGGGGACCCAACTTAAATGTCTCTACATAAACACAATCAGTATGGGAAATAAACAAGAGGAGTTCGACATGCACACACCTGCAGGGTTATGACTTGATTGTCATCATGGAGATGTGGTGGGATGGTTCCTATGACTGGAGCATTGGAATGGAAGGATACAGGTTCTTTAGGAAGGGTAGGCAGGAGAGATGAGGAGGGCATGTCACCCTCTAGGTCAGTGAGCAGCTGGAGTGCATGGAGCTCCACCTGGGGATGGACGAGGAGCTGACCGAGAGTTTATGGGTTAGGATTAAAGGGAGGACATGGTCAGGCAGCATTACAGTTTAGCCCTTCAAGAGCTACACACATAGCCTATCATATGTGAACAAAAACTTTACACCAGTATGCTCCAGTTAAGCTCCTTCCTCATCACTGAGAAGCATGGAGATACAAAGACTTAGGATGACACAATGAAGAGGACATACACCATGTTTCCTGGTCTTTACAAATTTAAGTTTGCATCATTAAATTCTTAATTTTTTCTGTGTGTTGTAAGCTCTTCATTTCTGTTTTACAGAGTTTTGAGTATAGCTCACACTTTTGGCAGAATGTAAGGTAGCAGTGGCGACCTCAACTCTGAGCAGCTTATCTCAGCAATACCCAGACCTCCTAATCTCAGGTAAGATTCTGGCAATTGTTGTAAGAAATGGCTAACCTGGTAACTATCTTTATCTATCTTTTCCTTTAGAAACAAAAAAAATTCTCAACAGGCTGTTGGCATGAACATTTGATGAATGTTAAAATAAAGCAGACCGTGTCTGTATACATAAGCACAAGAGCTGCTTTACCAATTAAAATCAATATATGCACTTTCACAACACCACAACTTACAAGCTGACAGTGAGAAGACACTATAAAAAAAACCCCAAACCCCAACAGATTCAGTTTAACAATGCTTCTCTATTTTTACATGTTCTTCTCATTAATATAGATGAGGCCTAAGGTTATGAAAGCTGTGGACGAAGTAAAACTTAATTGTGTCTGGGCAATATGTCCTGGAAAAGACTTCATATAAAAAGAAATACAAACAGCTCTTTAACTTTCAGATGAGCACGGGGTGACCAGACAAACTCTGTAAAGTCTTGACATGCAGAATCCCTCTGCTTCTAATTATTGGATCAATTTATCAGCTGGGGATGTCCAAAAGCTATACAGGACTTCAGGTTTTTTGGATGGGTAGGTGGGGGCAGGTAGAAGTGTATGCGACACTGAAAGCCCCCTACAATTTTCTCCAAAGATATCCCAATTTTTTTCCTCAGCCTCCTCCACAGCCAAGTGCTAAAACTTAAACTGGCCAAATAGATTATTTTTTTAAAGGAGTAGGACAATCCTCTTGCATGCAGCTAAAGACAATGTTTTTAAAGTTAGAATTCTATAGATGAGCAACATTACTAATTAACTGGCCTGTTTTTCATCCTTCATGGAAAGGTCTAAAAGTTCAATAAACTAGTGAAAATTAAAATATTTTAAATAAAATTACTTTTAAAAACAAATAATTTGATGCAAGACACACACAATACATATTCTTTTATCTGTAACAGTTTTATGAAGAATAGTCACATGAAAACAATACACTCTTAAAGATCTCATCTGCTCTTGCCTATTATTAAATACTTGAAATCACAATAATGTTCTTATGACATCATAAGTATTTTGACTGCAAACAATTATTTGTATCAATTGTATTTAGTGAAATAAGAATAAGAGGGACACAAAATTAATTTTAATGTAAATAACCCTATCATTAAAAAAGGAGAAATAAAACTACAGAAAGTATGTATTTGTACAATCAGAAGAGTCAGTAAATACAATGAATGTTTTTCTGTGTCTGCCACAAAATGCCAGTACATTAAGAAGTGAATAGGCTTTCTGTGTTATAAATGAATACACAGACTGCAAGAAAGGCTCCTTCCATTTCAACTCCATTCCTCACTAATCAATTGCTGCACTGTACCTTTTCAGTTTAATGGGAAAGAAAACTACAAACTCTGCACTATTTTGATGTTTCAAAAGGAAAAGTGAAAGAGGATTAAAAAAAAAATAGGAAAGACCCGGACAATATTTCTTTTACTCCACTCCTCACATTATGAAAAATAGCTTGTGTCCGTTTATTTTACTAAAATGTTCTTTGGAGTACAGTTCACAGTGCAAGTACCTGAGGGACAGATTTGTGAGGTTCTATTTCTGGCTCGCTGTTGATTTAACACGTTATCTGAGGCATCTGGCTTAATCTCAAGACTCTTTTACTGTGTTCTAAAAAATGACAAAGCAGCACCTAACCACAGCACAGTCCTCCACACAGATATGCAGGTATGGCACCTTTGTCCTTTACAGAACTTGTCTGAATCAAATAAGTCTTTGTAAAATACATATTTTTTTTTTAAATAAGATCTTCGCACAGGAAAAACTGACTTTGAAAATGCTCTACACTTAGCTTTAAAGGGTACTGCTTTCTGTCCAATCTTGGCCCTATTACTCCAAACACTGTGCTTTGACCCAACTCTCCTGCATTTCTCTAAATCCTAGTCAGTCCACATTTTATCACCCTAACCAGTGTGGCATGCATTACTTTCTCTTTGCTTAATTTTACTATCTTAAAACTGTTCTCAATTTTTTACGTTTCTTTTAAGCAACAGTGCTCTAATCCTGTATGGATACATATTCTGGGCTGATTTAATCTTTACCCTACATCGCAATTAGAAAGAATTGTGATGCTACTGAATGTGAAGTGCTTTAATATTTTGATTTTTAGAGAGTATTCGGGGCACTATTTCCCCACCTGATCTGCTGCTTCTCATACCATCCCCACACTTTCCCCAGGAGGTACCAACAATTTCCAACATGGCAGCCCTTGAAAGGTTTTAACATGGAGCTCTTTAAAGAGAGGTTCTCAGCCACTATCAGAATGACATTTTCAGGAAGATCTAGGCCTCTTAGACCTTCCTTCAAAGGTGCTGAAAGTCTTAAACAGCTCACACTACAAAACAAATTAGGCCCTCCAGATATTATTTAAAGACAAACTATTATCATGTTAGATAAACCCACATTTCATACTTCTTTACTAGACTACCTATAGAATGAAGCTTTAAAATTGTTTAGACTATTGTAACTAAAATCGAGCTTCTAAAAGTCTATTGCAATTCTTGTAATATTCCCCTCAGTAGCATTTTCTACTTTAAACTTATGTTAAAAATCAGTAGCATTAACTTAATAGGATAATCTGGCTGGTCTTTGGAAATTAATCAAACAAATTAGCATTATGGACTTTTAACGGAGACTGAAATGAGCTGATTAGAATACTACACATTAATGCAACGAGCACATCTGTACTGGGGCACAGAATTCACAGCAGATAGGCTTCCACAGTGCAAAACACATTTAGGGTCACACAGTTGCCATGTGTTCATAACGTGATAAAGGAAGGTCCTATTCCATTAACAGAGACACACTTCAAATAAAATAATTGCCAAAATAACAGCATTTCCTTCATTCCTGCATCTTCCTCTGTCAATGAGGAAGTTGAATAATTGCATAATGATAAATGACTGAGACACACTGTTCCCAGACAGTCATAATGGGTAAGTGCTATACTGATCACATAATGCTGTGATGTGCAGCTACATGATTCAGTCAATGGAACAAAACAGTGGGGCAATGTTAGTTCAATCTGGTTGCAGAGAATATCTACCTGACACATTCATCCTTGATTTAAAATAAAAATAAATAGAATACAGTTATACTCAATGACTGCTTAGTAATGCAAGTTCTCAAACAACAAAGCTTCGGATTTGGTATATAATGCTGACAAGACAAACAGTGACAAGAAATTTTAAAATGTCATCAGGTTCAATATGTAACAGCATTCAAAATTCCAGTTTGCCTGCAAATGCCTGCCAAATGTGAAATGCAGAAGCAAATTCTTTTGTGAAATTTCCAGTTCTTCCAGGTTAATAACAGGCAGAAATACTGTGAGGAAAGGGCTCTCTGTACCTCATGTGCAATTCCATTCATTCTCGGCCCTTCTCATAATGACAAAAAATAAAGGAAACAAAGATTAAAAACTAGGGGGACTAGAGTTAATTAATTTCTTTTTTAAATGGTTCTGATATAAATAAAATAAAAATGTAGAAATAAGAGCAAAAAAAAGTTAAAGTGCATGAAAATTCATCTTTATGTATTCACTGCTCTCCTTGCTAGCTTTTATTTCTATTTGCATTCCTATTTTTCTTTTGAGAACAACATTACTGAACAAGGTTCCATATGGCTTGTGTTATGTAGAAGGTCAGATACTTATGATGGTATATTTCTGTTCTTAAATTCTATTTACCTGTCATACTACTACAATGCATTAATTCCCCTGTACTGGCAGGTAAATGCTGCTATATCCCTTGTCTCTTTGAATGCTATTGTAACTGCTGGCCTTAACAGTCTTTGAGTCCTCTTTTCCCATCATCCCCTTTCCTTTCAGATTTCTCATTTACTCCCCCCCCCCTCCAGTTTTTAACCCATATGCATTCAAAAACAGTTATAAAATGCTAGAACAGACACACTATTTTCTTCCATCTACTGTTTCGTCTGCGTACATATTCTCCTATCTCCTTTCCTCCATCAACTTGTGTGTGTTCTGGTCAGAATGTGGAGAGCCTGTTTGCTACTCTCCCATGCAGGGGCTAGCATGGCAGGTCCCTGGCTGTTGCATGATACTGCAATAAACATGGCTAACAACAATATTGGAAAGAAGGTGAGTCTTCATTAAAAAATGTTAGAGACTACAATGCACCACACAACTGAACGCTAATCCCCTCACTGAGTGTGCTGGACAGTCATGGCTAAGTGTTGTATGAGCAGTCAAGCCCAAATAAGAAAGTTTAAAAAGAAGAGAGAATACTTTGCTGAAGGGCTACTGAAAAAATGTCATAAAAGTTAGAGCTATTCTTGCTCTTGGCAGGTGTGTCATAAACAGGACTGTGTCCAAAGTGTCCCCATATCTAGCAAGAAAGAATATAAAGCAGAAGAGCTGAAGGCACCGGGTCAGAAGGACAAAGCTCAAAACAGAGCAAAACTATGCAACTCTGCATCAAATACTTAAGCATTTGAATGCCAGACACCAATCCTGATGCTTGCCTGCCAGACTGTCATTAGTAATGCTACCACTCACAGTGGTACCTGACAGCTACTGCAGATTGAGAAAATCTGAAATGCACCTCAGTATTTTTGGCTGCACTGATTTGTATCAGAAACAATGTAACATTCAACATACACTAGTAAAATTCAACAAACAGAAAAAAATTGCAAAGCATAGAGATACTTAATCACTGCACCGAACTCTTTAAATAGAAATGTTTCTTTATGATCTTTCTCTGTGATTTTAGATTAGATTGCACACAGAATTAACAGCCTTTACTGAATACGTCATGTCATCTCACACAAAAGTCTTATCTGAAGTAAACAGCAACTGGTGGAGTATGAGACCTCACATAAGGGTTAATAGACCATGACAAAGAACCTGGTCTAGTGGAAGGTGTCCGTGCTCATGGCAGGTGGGTTGGAACTATATGATTTTAAGGTCCTTTCAATCTACACCATTCTATGATTCTATGATTCTATGATTTCTGTTTTGAAATTATACTTTTGAAAGCTAGATCCATTACATTCTTTTCATCTTGCTGATATTAGTCCCTCCCGTCGTCCCCTTAAATTTACTACATATAAAAGCTGAAAACACATTACCTCCAAGAGCTTTGGGAGGTTACATAATCTGAATCAATTTCATTACCATAAATAAATGTCAAATGGCTTTTCTCTGATTAAACTGTCAAGGGCACGAACAAGCAGGAAGACTATGTCTTTGTTTTATTCCTCTTACGGTAAAAAGGGGAAAAAGAGTGAAGGGAAAAATAAGTACCTTATGAGCGATCTTTACATAATAAAAACAGTGATGTTATACTTCCCAAAGACAAAAAATGACCTAGTAGTCTACTTCATTAGTAACTAAATAATTCTGTTTGTGGAAAAAAAAATATGAATGCCTGGTATACTGAGTAGTCATAACTTGCGTTATATTGTACTATCTTCAAACCTTTGCCTCAAGTTTTTCTGCCCTTAGCTTATGAAAAAAACTACATGTATGTTTCCATTTTCCTAGCTATCCCAAATAAAACATAGAGATCTCCAACGTCTTCATACTACGCTTGCTCAGAGAATTCACTCTCTAGAAGTGCAGAAAGTATTTCTGAGAATTGTGTTCATAAATTATTTCTATTGCTTTAGTACCCGGAAGTCCTCTAGAAACATCTGGTTTTCACCCTTGATGGCAAGGGTGTTTGAAATGACAGGCTCAGTTGTCAACGTCTACTTTTCTTGGCTGAGATCTCAACCAAGAGATAATCCTTCCTCTGCAAATAGAAATTCAGATCCCCAGGTTTAGTAACAAACAGCACTTTTTAAAAAACTTGGATTTCAAAACAGTCACGTTCAAGGTATTAACTTTTACCCATATAAAGAACTGCAGATGAATGTGATTAAGTGGTAATGTTAATTTTGAAATTCATTATAGAAATTCAGAGACAAGATTTCCAGTAGCAATACAGCACTTGTGACAGACATTTTTATACTGTACACATGTATCTTTCCAATTATTATTCATTCCTGTGGGTTGAGTTCCTAGAAAATACAAGTATTATGAGTACTGTTCAGAACTGTACTTTAAATATTCTTCTCATAGGAGATGCAGCCTTTCAAACTGGAAGTATCACTAACTTGTATGTGCTCTTAATCAAAATTGCCTAAGGCAAAGTATAGTTACATTAAGTCAACAAATACAGTTAATTGGGGTTATTTCCAAACTACCATCTCTGAGCTAAACCTTAAATAAGGCTGTTTTGACAAAAAAACCTCTTGGAACCAACTCAACCCTGTATACTATGGATTTAGAATCAGGAAAAGGCTGAAAATGTGCAGATTTGGAAGACTGGTGGACAGACTTTGATTACCTCCCAGTTGTATTACACTCCAAAGGAGTGTAAAAAGAAGAAACCTCCCAATGACTGCTTTTACAGTTGTGTCTCCCATGATCAGGCACTTTTCCTGTCCCAGCTATACAGCTCTTTGATTGTAACAAAATTGAACTGGATCTAGTTGATGAGCAAAGTTGCCTAGTCTAACTTTCAACAGGTTAGAATTAGCTATGCACTATTCTTGCAGAAACTTTGCTTTGGGCTGAGTTTAAAGTATGTTCAATGTAACTGAAGGTAGATTTGGTTTAGTTATTAAACTAATATAGACACTGAATTACTTTTGGGTTAGTGTCATATGATATGGCTGTATTGATTTTACAGATGTCTTCTAGTTCATTTCCCAGTTTGTGTTTACAATCTTTATTTTGCTTCCTGTTTTGTCTTGTGCTTGGTCCCTGCTGTTCACTTGTATCTCTGTTAACAACTGTGTACAATAAAAGGCACAAGGAGTTTTTAATTGCGGCATGAAAAACTGGCCCCATGGAAACTGATGAATCACCTAGCTAATCTAATACTTGCTTCCAGCAGCGCTCCATATACAACATAACAAACAGTGAAAAACAAAACAAAATCCTCTCTGTATTAGGCCTGTCCTATAACATTGGACGAGAGGCAAAACAAAGCTTCCATATCTACTTCATATTGCTGCGATGGCTAAAATCGGAATATCAATATAGCACAGTCACCATACTTAAAAAAAAAAGAAAAAAACATAAAAGCTATCTTTGAATTGATAGAGACATTTGAAAAGGAGTACACGTGAACAGGAAAATGTGTAAAAAAAGAAAAAAAGAACAAAGGTTTCTTCACTTTCTTTCTGTTCAAAGAAAACTGCACCTTGGGCATTTTCTCACCATCTCTTGGCTGATCTCACTGACTCAGTCTTGAACTACCTTTGTGAGTGACTATCCCTATAACTGTAACCATTGTCCCCTCTACCTCCATACTCCATACTGCTGCTTGGGGATGTGCGAGCAGGGTAGAGGAGTCAAAAGGTAAGGAATGAAGTTGAGCATGATAAAGTGGGGAGGAAAGGTATTTTAATGTTTGTCTTTGTTTTTCACTACCCTAATTTATTTTAATTGGCAATATTTTATTTTTTTTCCCCAGAGTTTAGTCTGCTTTGCCCACAATAGTAACAGGTAAGCAATCTCTCTAGCTCAACCCATGAGCTTTCTCATCCTATTTTCTCCTCCTATTTGACAAGGCGAGGGGTGAGAGCAGCTGAGTGATAATTTGGCTGTTAGGCAAAGCTAACCCACCACAACTAGTCTGGCCAAGTGTGGCATCGATTCTGAACTTCTAAGTCTGACTGGATATTCATTGACTCTGTGAAGAGAAATGCAGATATCTCTGCAGCAGTCTGCAGCTTATCTTGACACACATGCAGTATTTAGGATACTCTAATTGTCTAGTGCCTCAGTTACTGAGAAGCTAACTGTACAATGAAGGAAAAAATGGGAAATCTACATGCAAGCCCATAAGCATATATTTTCCCATCCTTGTAGTGTGTCCTGAAAAGGGATAGAAAAGGCTATAAATTATTACAGATTATGACCCACATTTTCAAAATTATCACAGAATGGGGAATATTATTAGAAAGATTGTTGTGCTCATTTTATAAACACAAAATTTTATGTTGAATTTTCAATAGCACTAATGAATGTCTTGAAGAAATAACTGGGAACTAGATCTTTTCCAAAATCCTGATAAAAGCAATAAGTTAGCCATCCTTTCCCTTAACTAACCAACTAATATTACAGTCGTTTTTGCCACTGACCATTGCTAATCCCCTATTTTGCTAAAAAACTTCCATTGAGGCAAAACCCAACATAATCAAAATGAACGGTATCAGTGGTTAAAACTTAAAGTGGACTAGAAAACTGAGTTGCAATTTTTAAGACAGGAAAAAATATAATACAAACCTGTGCTAAACCCAAGGACTGTGATGGACTTTACATGCTACTAGTAAGTGCTGAGAATGTGTTTGTCTTATGAAGATTAGTTTAAATATTCTCAGGGCAAGTTGTTACATATTTCCTATAGGTGGAACTTACGACAAGTAAAAAATAAGTAGCAAGAATAGATGCTGCATGCATCAGACTGCATCACTTTTTTATTATTGTCAAGAAATTCACATAGAAGGTTGCTAATATGGATGAAAATAGTGCAACCTATTTAGTTTCTGAAAGCTAATTTCATAATGCCATAAATACCTGCATAAGCCATACATCAGAGAACTAGGGAAGAAATGAAAGTAGGTTAAAAAACCACAACTGATTACAAACTATAATGTTCCTGAAAAGATAGATTAAAAAAAGAAAAACAGAAAATATGACTCAAGGACAGTTTTTTCCAGACAAGCTTTCTGCTTACAAAATCAGTACACTAATAATTCAGCTTTTTAAGTTTTTAGTGATGGAAAGTTAACGAAGAAAGTAAGAGAAACCATTGTACTTTGAACAACTTGCATTTTAACAGCTTTAGCCCCTTTTCTGCTTCTCAAAATCATTCAAGAAAAAAAAAAACCCTCACAAAATTTGACATCAAAGTCTGAAGGACTTTATGGGGCTTTCTAATTGCATATTATTATGAAAGAATATATTGTAATGGCCATAGAGACACAAGCAGATGATGCAGTCATTTTATACTCAGCAATGCTGAAAGAACAGATGTGATTATTAGTGCCAATTAGATGATATTGGTTTGAAATGAACGAGCAAGTGTCTTACAATATCACTTTTTCATTTGTTGAATAAAAACTACAGTTTCTAACATCTACATGAATTAAGACTGACTTGCCCACCAGCACTTTCAAGGGTGTTCATTTTAAATCTTATAAAAAACCCTGACCTTTTAGCAATACAGCAGCTTTCTTGTGATAGATTAAGCAACTGTCACAATTATCCAGATTTCTCTGAGTTCAAAAGGAGGAGACAAATGTTCAGAAATAAGTGACAACCGTACTTTCTGATCAATAATCCATATTTTAGTAAAGCCCTTCTGTTGGAATACAATATTGGGGTGCACAGCAAAGTAAGATTGCACAACACCTATTATCTATGTCTGAGACAATAATTCCGTACATAACTACATATCTGCATCTTTTTGTTTAAATACATATTTGTATTTTTATACAGAGAATAATATGGATTCTTTCATGCCCAATTCTTCTATTCTGTTTAAATATGAAGAATATTTTAGGATCCCATGGGAAATTTGTTTTAGATGGACACTTCTATAAGAAATTTTCAGCTCCTAAGGCAAGCATGTAGTCATGAAGTTCTTATAAACTATACCAGGCCCACTTTTGGGTAAGATTCTTCCAAACACTATGAACTCAGTTCAGTGTGAAACTTAGGTAAAAACATCTAACTGCTGAATGACTTTCTAAGTAGCTCAGGCACATGGTCTTGAAGCTGAGGAATACCTGGTATCATTTCGTGGAGGACAGGATCTTTTTCTCTGGAGACATTTCCTGTAGTGCTGTTGCCCAGTGCAAAAGTGCTGTGTTCTCATGCAGGACCTCAGAATTGAGCCCATTTAGGATGCAACTCCACATGACAAAACCATATTCCATGTTCAGTGTAATGTGGCACTTACTTACATCATTGCTACTGTAAGAGCTTTTTAATTGTGTGACAAAATTCAAACTTAGCAGTGTTTTTCTACTAATTGAAATAAGGCAAAGACAACATTCAGTCCAGCAGCAAAGAGAAAGGAGCTGTGGACAACCTATGAATATAAACACAATTATTGGACTTGAGGGAAAAGCCTTTATGATGAGTAGCTACTGTGACTAGCCAAGCCATATGTTTGCAAAAGATCTCACTGCTCACCCAGAACATGTAATGGACTCCCCCGACAATGTCCCTTGTTATTAGTCTCTAGGATACAAACACGAGGAGAGGGATCATGGAAACATGCACTTTATCAACCCAGTAATTGAAGAGAAAGGTATAACCTCAGAAATTTCAAGAAAGTCTGCATCTCCTAGGATCAATGGAGGAAATGAACATCAATTTCTGTAGACGATTTTGTCAGAATTAAAGTTGCATTTTGTATTGCATCTTTACACAATCATTTATCTGCAAGTCTCTGTGACAAAATAGGCAAGCCAATTGACATGAAAAGATTGACAATTCACAATTGATAGTATTTGACCATGGATAACTTTATCAAAAAAACTTAGATGAAAAATGAGAAATCTTCTAGAAGATATAAAAAGATAAGACATGACTAACAACCACAGTAAACAATGCTGTCTTAGTAGTGGAGGCATATGATTTTGAGAAAAACAATGACAAAGTTATTTCTTCCTTAAAAAAAAAAAAACCCCTCTGAGAGCGCTTGAAGGAAAATCTGTCCTTAATGAAAACAATATAAGATGACACAGAGAGGATAAATGTCCACTCTTAGGGCAGAATTTCTGCAACCACTGTGTTTGTTGATCAAGATTCTTCCACCCTAAAAGGAACATGTCATCATTAGATCAAACAGCTGTTTAATTAGATGTATTGGGTCTGGCTGAGATGGAGTTAATTTTCCCCACAGCGGCCCTCATAGTGCTGTGTTTTGCACTGGTAGCTAGAAAGGTGTTGATAACACACCAGTGTTTTGTTTACTGCTGAGCAGTGCTGGCAGTACCATCCAATGTAACTTGATAGCATCTTGCGGGTCAAAAGATGCAATCCTATCTCCTTTCTGAAGCAATGGAATAACTCATTGAGGTCATCTTGTCCACGTTAGTTTTCTAATAAAAAGAGTTACATTTTCAGTATCTAAGGCTCCTCTCCACCCTCTGTTCTTTTCTACAACCAGAAATACTTGCTGTGGAGCCCTTTCCCTTGAGAAAAGAACTCTCATCAGTTCTTTGACACTGAAGATGCAAACATGACTGACATTCTCAAGAGTGGCCCCTGCGGAAGGGGAAAAGGTTCAGAGGGTGGCAATGCCAAAAACCCCCAGAATGTTCCATCTGTTTCACATGATATATAACCTAATTTGGTTAAAAAATACATCAGTCTGCTCATCAGAGGTTACTGGCTTAAGGTACACAGGGATTTTACTGAAGAAGGGAACAATACTTTGTACCTGACCAATACAACTTCAGAAGGGGTATCTCTCATTAAGGGCTGCATTACTGTATCCATTCCTACTGAGCAGCCACAACTAAAACAGTTTGTGAATTTTGCAGACTCTTGATACCTCAATTGCAAGAAATATGATACATCAGAATATTGCGATCTGAAACAAATGGAATATTGATAGATAAGTCTCCTCTTTTTATCTGTTTTTAAACAGCTAATGGTTTCTGGAGTGCTCAAAAATCTCCACGTGAATGGAGCACCTCAACATGCAAGAAATTAGTAAGTCTTTGCTTTTCAACTGAAAATATGGAATCAAAGATGATACCTTCTGGAATCCCTTGCATTTGTAACTAGAAATGCCTTCTAAGAACCATAGCTGTGATGACCAGTCACAGATTTTTAGTAATCCTGAAAAACAGCTGCAATATCAGAGTCTTTTCCTAAATTCCTGCAGTAGAAACCCTCCAAAAGAATAAGTGAGCAAGGACTTTATGGAATAACAGTCCAAAAGCGCCTCATAATGTGCAGTTCAGAATCGCAGCACAACATGCCCCCTGACCCACAAAGGAACAAATATTTAGTCTTAGTTTCCTTGTTCTTCTCAGCAGATGCAGCAGCTTCCAGAAGGGAAGGGCTACAAGAAATTCAATATCTTATCCTGGAATGCAGGACCTTCTTCCCTCTCACCTAGGCATTATTTCTCTACACATCTTCCCCTGAAACTGCATTGTGTCAAATTAAACATGCTGAATCTAAAAGCCCTGCACTAACAGCCAAGAAAAAATTTAGAAGCTGAATAATGGTGGAGGTTCAAGACCATGTGTTATCCAGAAGATTATTCAAGGGGAATAATCAAAGTCAAAGTCAAAGAGGAAGCTAATCTATTTAAAAGCTCCAAGAATGACTAATAGGTATCATATGCCACTATATGAATTACTGCAGTTCCTACTGGTAATTAAAGTAGGCTTTCCCAGAAAAAAAGAATCAGGGCTTTGAGGCTAGCAACAATATAGTTTAGAACTCAATTTTTAGTATTGCTACACTGAGAGGAGCTGCAATGGAGCATGGGAGCTGTAGTGTGACATAAAAGGACTTTTCATCAGAATAAAAACTCAAAGGACAATCTGAATAAAAAGGGGTCATGGTACAGAGTAAAAAGGCATATTTAAACTTTGTTTGTAGTGCTGTCAAAGATGGGCCATTTTAATGGTTGTGCTGGTCTATGAGGTATACAGATAGGTCCTCAAGGAAGCTATAAGAGGGTTTCAACAATAATGAAAAGTTGAGAGTACTCTGCTTTAGGCAGACACAGAAGGACTATTTCCACTCAGCAGAACATCGGAAAAAGAGAGAGGAAACGGCATGCCTCACTCCTTTCAAAACTACAGAAGAACATGCAGAAGCAAGGGGTTTGGAGTATGACCCTTGTAACACCGGCTAACAGTGCTTGCGTACACACGTTCTACAGTGTGAATATGCATATAGATAAACACTCAGAGAAACTCTATTACATTCTCTTTCTCTGCCTTAAAGGAACTTTTCTTGCTGTGTTTCTAAAGCCAGTGAGTTAATTTAAATATGCTTGAAGCAGCACTTGCTGATGTTTTTCCTTACTGTCTAAGAGTATTTTGAAAATAGACTTTGCTGACCACCCCTCAAAAGAAAAGAAAAAGAAGAAGAAAAAAAAAAAGATGAGATGGAAGAAAATAAATTATAATAATTGTTAAACTTAACACCCAAGCCACAGGATTTTACTGAATTTTGGCAGACAGACCTCAAAGCATAGCATAACATCTCACAAGGCATGCAGCACAGAGAAGGAGCACCATAGCATTCCTGATGCAAATGACAAATGCTTATTAAAAAAAGAATAAAACCATACTATCCAGATGAAATAATGCAAATTAAAAATACCTAAATCATAAGTTAACTAACCACACATTCCCTGCACAAATAATGTAGATCATATAACGTGGATTCACACAAAACGTGCAACATTATTCAAATCATCTTAGAAAGTTCAATAAAAGAATAAGATCATAACTTTGAAATTAAAACTTATGAACTCATTTCAATGTGGATTGGAAGGCTCATGCTTACTAATTATTTTGTTATTTTGTTAGATTTTTTGGAATTTCTTTGATAAAAAAGCAATTTACAACGGTTTAATACTTTCAACTGGTCCATGACTAGTCAACTTGTTAAAACTTGAAAATCTTTTCTAAACATTAAGGCCTACAGAATTATTTTTTTTTTTTTTGTATTAGTGAGAATACTGCAGATAAGCTAACATGAAGTAACAAATAGCTGCTGTTGTTTTCTATTTGTTATTGCAAACACAATTTTATCAATGAATTCTGAAGATTTTTACCAAACATCTGTTAGCAATGAACTAAATCAATGAATATTTGGAAAGAAAAGGAAGTGAATAGAGATGATAATGAAAGCCAAAAAGACAATCCAGGCAATTAAATCCACCCTGCCCTTGAAAACGAATCACTTCAGCTTTTAACACTGAATATGGGTGTGGGAGGAGTAGGAAGTAGGAGGATAAAAGAAGCACCAACAGCAAGTAGGTTTTTCCTTAAACAAGTATAAACATTGCAGATTTTTAAATGTTTGCAATGCTGATACAGGCATTTTTTTATCATTTCCAGGAACAGATATCAACTTCTAGATGAGGGGCTTGCTTAATGCTTTCAATCTTTCAACCTCAGCAAACAAATCAGTTTTGCTTATTTACTTGAGTGTTAAGGACATTTTATCAAGGAAATGTCTCTTCCAAATTTTGTATATTTTAAGCCTATTTTGTGTCTTGCGTTTTTAGTCTTTTGGTACTCTATTTTTTCAAAAGCAGAGTTAGCATGCAAAAAGCATAATTTAATTGAGCAATAAAGATCCTAATATTTTCATGCATCTAAGAAATTTAATATGCTTTGCAGCTCACTGAAATAAAATCAATTCAATAAGGTTTTGCTTTCCCCCCCTCATTGTTTACTTAAGCTTTTATTACCGGTGTGATGCTCATGATGGGTGAAGAAATGACAGCATGGAAACCTTGAGTCCTCTACATACGCACCAGCTAGGAATAGTTCAAGTGGAAGCAATGCAAAGTTATTCCATCAGTGAAGATGCACTTCAGACCTGACTTAACAGTGCCATCTCTTCTAAAGCAAAATGGCCAGTCAGGTTTCATGTTCACTCAATGTTTTACCCTCGTGTACTTCCAACTGTGCCAAACTGTGCATGATGGTTCTATAATGCTCTTGCCAACATACCAACAACCAATATTCAGATACCTCAGAAAGATTTGAATAAGAGCTTTGAAACCTGCACAGTCAGGTACTGGGAATCAATTTCCAACCTCCTCAGGGAAAACAGTGGATGAGAAAATGCTCATGAAGAGATAATAAAGGTCTACACAAATGAACAAACACTGGTCTGACACTTAACTGTGCATCTCATAAGGTATAATTTACATTTCAAGCTTTGATTCAAATGTCTACATTAGTTACAAGGCTAATCCCTTATATTTAATTTCAAATATCCACCCAGGACTCTTTCAGCACAGTTTGCAGTGCAACATTATGTCCTGAAGTAAAAATCAAAGCTACCATGCAATATATGGCTCTTTGGCAAATTATCCATAATAGTCAAGAGCATGCATCAGATTCCAGGAAAGTGGAAATATAGTTAAGAAATTAATTTCATCTTTTATTTTCCATTAAAAACACAGTATGATACGATTTTGCTTAATGTATACATAAAGCACATCTGTAACAGCAATCTTAATAAAAAGAGAGACTACAAAACTATTCTATAAATATACCTTTTCATTTGAAAAAGGTCCTTTTGCCACTGTAGTGCTATCAAATATAGATGTTCTTTTTAAGAACATCTTTATACTGGGATTTTAAAGTGTTTGTACTGGGATGTAGATGTTATTTTAAAGTGTCTGGCTAGTATAGAGTTATTTTCTTAGGAGACTCCATATGGTTTTTGGATTTGTGAGTAAAACACACCAGTCTTTTGGCTTTTGCTGAGCAGTGCTTGCATGACATTGAGGTTTTCTCCTTTTCCCACTCTGCACCCCAGTGAGTAGGCTGGGAGTGGGCAAGAAGTTGGAAGGAGACACAACCACGACTTGAAATGACCAAAGGGATAATTAATACCATATGATGCCATGCTCAGCAATAAAAGCTCACAGAAAAGGAGTAGGAAGTGGGGGTATTAATGGTATTCCTGGTTTTAGCTAATGGGTTTGTGTGATGGGGCCCCACTTTCCAGGAAATGGTTAAACATCTGTCAGCTGATGGGGAGTAGTGAGTAAATTCCTTATTTTGCTTTGCTTAGTTTTCTTTATCTCAACCCATGAATTTTCTTGTTTTTGCTTTTCCTATTCTGTCTCTTGTCCTGTTGATGTGGGGGGAAGTGAGTGAGCAGCTGGGTGAGTGCTTAGCTGCTGACTGGGGCCAATCCACCAGACTATTGTTTTAGCCATGAGTTATAGATCAAGCCATGTTTTACCATTGCTAAATAGGCAATCGAGAAAGGCCGAGACTCCCTAGTACCACTTATGGTAATACTTTCACATGTGATATTAAAGTTGACTCAGAAATTAGTCAGTGTCTGCACTTCTGTACATACCTTCATTCTTTCTTTGCAAAACTCTTAACCCAGTTATGTTTGTGTCACACATTAGCATGGGTGGAGCCTGAACATAAACTGAATTAGAATACTTTGAGAAAAGTGGATGTTACATTCAATCATATGACATAAGCAATATTCCATAGCTTCATTTCACTTAGATGTAGGTTTTATGACATTAGATCTCACATCAGCAGAAAGGCAAATGTTTACGGAGTTGAACATTAAGTCACATCATGGGGTATCTTACTAATCTGAACTTTATCTGCCATGTGAGTAAACCATTAAGCTGAACCTTTCTCAGATTTGTGATAAATCCTTGTCAAGAATAGAAGTAGTTAAAGGGACAAAATAAACAAAAGTCTCCCATTCTTATATAATACAATATCACTTTCCCTGCAGAGTTCCCTAGAATATGAGAATAATGAGGCACCTGCCAGGTTTCATGTAATTACAGCAAGATGTAGAAGATGGGGCAAAAGATCTCATAGTCAAGACACTAGGGGACCTATTCCTCATCCCAGGTCTGACTTGCTGAATGACCTTTCTTTTTAACAACTTTGGAATTCAATCTCCTTAGTTGCAAATTGATGGTATCAGCATTTATAAGGCACTTTAAAAGCTACAGAAAAAATTGCAATCCAAGGCCCATACACACACACTAATGCTAGCAAACATATCTGGTCAGCTACTCTAGCCATAAAAACCAAAACCTGAATATTTTTTTTTTCTTTGACAAACACTGGCTGATCGTTGCTAACAATTATTTATGGTATTATTGTTATTGAGATTATTAATACTACCATCAGCATAACATCTAGCTACAGACCAAGTGATTCATGCTTTACAAACACTGAATAAAGATAGTCTATGTCCCATAGGGCTTGCAATGTAATTAAAAAAAACAACCCAACAAAACAACAAACGAAAACCAAAACACAACAAAACAAGAGCAGCAAGAGAACAAGGGAATAAACAGTGTCAGAAAGACAAATTGACTAGCATGATAGCCAGTAATCTTATTCCATTTTCAGAACAATTGTATAGACTAGCTAAACAGTGCTACAAAGTGTACTCACTTCAAGGACCTGTGCTGGTACCATCTTCAATGCCACTTTTTTGGCATGGAAGCTGCAGCTGCTTCCTCCTCCTTTCCATTTCTGACTGCTCAGAACATTAAATTACCCACTTGCCATAACCTGTTGCAACTCGATAAGGATTCACTACATCAAAGACTCTTGAAATGAAAGCAAAAGTAATATAAAACATATTGATTTTTTTTCAGCATGTCAAAAGGACCATATATTGATGAGATGTATATATCAGCCATATTGAGAAATCTATTTATTTGTTAAAGAAAGGAGTTGATGAAAGAACTACATAAAGACTAATTATCACGAAGAATGGAGTTGTAAAACCTACCAAAACCAGCAGAGTGAAAAAAATCTGATCAGCACCTTTGGCCCTTACTAAAAAAGGAAGTCAGACCAGGGGCAAAAAATTTGTTCACTAACACACAGAACAAATTAGTGAATTACATAAGGAGATACATATCAACAAGAATAACCTACTCCCCCTTCCAAGTCTGCCCAATGAGATCCCTGCTACAGAGATTTTGTGGGTCTTCCCTCTGCGTGGGGTTTCTAAGATATGACACTTTTGCTGGATGTGAGTCAAATGAGTATAGGATTCCTTTTATTCTGGCTGAAGTCCCTCGCAGGTATTTATTCATAACTCAATTACTAAATGTAAAAGAAATCCCTCATAAAAACTTGATGTAACATAGGTTCCTCACATGCCAAAAATGTTTTCACTGCTCTCTGGTTGTTTACATCTCTTCAGAAAGCACTTGCAATCCTGATTCTCTCTAGTCAGTAGTTCATGGCACTGGAATTTTGACATTTATGTGCACAGAAAAGAAGATACTTGCTGTGTAACACAGTTGTGTGAAACACATTTGTGATTTTCCTTGAACCTATTGTTCTGTGTATTCCTTTTATGTCCAAATCAATACATCATTTTTTGTCTCACCAGGATACAACAAATAACAGAAGGTATTATTTAAAACAAACTTCATTTTTTTATTCTTTCAAGCTCTTTGTTACTTCACAATCAATTTACAAATACAGTAGGTAAAACTTCAACTCCCAAAATAAGAAAATTGCACAGAATTAAAAAAAAAAAAAAAATCATTCTGCTCTCCAAAAATCTCCTTAGGAATAAAACTGCTCACAACTCAAAACTAGAGAAATAGCCATTTTAAAATAGATTCTATCCACCTGCATCCATCATCCTTTCTCCTGTTTGTCAAAATGCTATGGCCTTGAGCTCTGCTTTAATTCATAATGGTAAGTTAAGTTCATCCTTTATTTAATCTCAATTTAATAAATTACTGCTAAACGGTCCTTCTAGTAATTTATTAACATAAAATAATGGTTTTACAGGAGGTCATTTAGAGCTGTTCTGAGCTAGAGAGCAGCGAGTCCATAGCATTATAAGTTTTCTCTCAGTTAATAGGTATCTACCTCTCCATGAATTTTGGGGAATTTGGTTAACATTTCTACAGGACAATATTTTCCAGGAATACAATTTTTGATGGTTTCATAAGCAACTTAAAATTCAGGAGCAGATATTTAGTATTATTACAGTTCATGTTGATATTCACATAAGTGATTCTCAGTCAGTTGGGACTCTGCAGAAAGGTAATATTAGGTAAGAGTCCTAGAAATTCCCTTTCACTTTCTTGGTGCCCTTCTTAAACTGCTCAGAATAAAAGCAGCATTAAACTGGTCTGCTAAAGAATTCTACACCTAACTAAAAGGCCAACCTGCAGCTTAATATAAATCAGTCTTGAAAGATAGGGTGGAAACTTGTATTTTAATGCCCAGAAAAAGGGGTTTTCCTTTTATTCATTCAACTAGCAAGAGTTCAGATTTGTTCAGGTTAATCATGTGCACTGCAATATTAGGTAAACAATTCTTCTGTATCAGATTTTGTTCTGGATGCAGTTGTGGACTATTTGGAGTAATTAGAGTCAAATTGCATTGATGTGCAGCTTCTTCATCAAAGTCATCGCAAATGACAAATGAATAATAGCCTCTTCAGGAGTGAGAAAGGATACAGAGTCACAGCCTTCATTAAAAAAAATAAAAAATAAAAATTAAGTCTTTAGAACAAATATTAGTTCCAGATAGCAGTATATTGATAACAGCAATGTATCTACACTATGGATGACTGAGTCCCCTATCTCCATTTATATTAGTCAAGCCTTGTTTGTAAACAGTAAATTCACTTACAAAAATAAGTGATGTAATAATAAGATGTAAAGAAAGAGTTAAATATAAAGATAGCTGTAATGTCCCTGATTTCAGGTAACCATTGTAGATTACCTTCGCTTCATCTTAAATATCTTGTTAAAGATAAAAACCCTTAGTAGCTATTGTAACAAAAGAGTTTAAAGAGCTATAGCCCTAGTGTTCCAAGATGAGAGGAGAAGTTTAAACTATGAGAAATACCTTGCAAGTGAAAGATGTCTGGGAACTCCCTTCTGCCCAAACAAGATGTTCTGTTTGGTCAAATGTCTGATTTAAAATATTAGTTTACAGCAAAAGTATTTTCTCCTTGTCCTGTCCTGACCGCACTCATCCCTTCACCTTGAGTCAGTTGGTTCATCATAAAAACAAGGTACGCAGAACATAGATATATCAGACAGTTTAAATTATATTCCTTAAAAATACTACTACCTGATATAATAGTAAATGAAAAAAAATACATCGGAATGAATGACGGGCATTATGTTAACTGGCAATTTTGGACAGTTTCTGTATATTGCAGCTTCATATCTCAATAAAAGGAACACCATATGGTTTGGGTTTTTTTTTTTAAAAAAAAACCAAAACAAAACAACTTTGCTTCAACTAAAATGATTGTTAACCCCAACCAAGTCTTATAGTGGTATAACTGAATTAGTCATTTAAAACAGAAATTATAGCTTCATAACAGCTTTTGTGTATCAGAGAACTATTTCACCTGGTTGTCCAAAAAGTCAAGTCTTTCCTTTCTGGGTGTCATATAATCATGCACTTCTAACTGCCTTAACATTTGTAGGTGGGAATATTTCTCCTGTTCTGTCAGTTTAACTTCTTCCCCATTCTCTGCTTCCACCACCCCACCCTCCTCAACACAACAACAAAAAACAACTTGAAAAGGAGTAAACTGGGAAGCAGTGGCACATGGAACTTTCTTCTCCACACAAAGGAATTTTCTTGTGTTTGAACTGTAACAAGCCAGGAAGCAGAACAGAGGGTAGAATCCAAGAGATAACTGCTTTCCATGGCCACCCTTCTTTGTATTATTCATGGCAGGACCAAGAAAAGACAAGTTCAAACATTCATATATAGGCTTGAAAACCATCTCCAACAACTAAACCATATTTATTATTAACTTCTGTGAACTTTCTTCCAATTCCAGTTCACTTAGCTTTCTGTGAACGTGCATCCAATAGCAGTCCAGTACACAAATACAAAATATTTCCAGTTCACAGCAAAGTATTATCAGATTCTTTCTGATGTGTACACAAGGTTTTCCAGTTGCAAGTCTACACTAGATACGGGTAAATATTATTAAAATGCTTCATAAATGTCTATTGTACTTTAAAGATGAACATTTACTGGCAAGAATTCCTCAGGACATCTAAGTTCAAATCAATATCCTCCAACAGTTTTATTAGCTGGGAGAGTGTCTGTATCAGCTCCACTCAACAAAATCTGTTTACACTAAAGGAAAGGAATACTACAGAATTAAACTTTTGTTTCTGTTTTGGTAGGTACCATATTCTGGCAGGATTTTTTTTTTCTTTTTTAGTGAAGCTTGTGGTCTAATGCTCACCCTTTGTGACTTGGGTATGAAGACCAGCAACATCAACAAATGTCTGTGCATGCTGCAGAAGCTGAAAGCAAAGTGGTTATTATGCCTGATAGCAGCCATGTTTTCACAGTACTGTGACAGCAGTAGTGTGTATGCATAGATCAGATTACCACATCGTGGACTATGAAAACAATCTATACCACAAGGAACATCAACAATCAGAGATCACAACCTTGCAAAACTGAAATTACTATTTTCAGCCCAGCCATTTCCTGAAGGAAAAGAAAAATCAAGGTATTAGATGAAGGTAAATCTTAACACAGCTTGGTGCTGTAGGTGTGGTGAGAAAATGAACTCCATCCCAGCCAAACCCAGTACACTTGTTAAGTACTGAATAAACAAATGAAAGGAATTTCCCATATAGTTGAAGGAATTTCACTGAGATTACTTTTGCTACAACAATCACATGGGAAAGAAAGCTATTCAGAAGCAGAGGAGACATATTATATGATGTTTCATGTATTCAAAAGAATGGGTCCTGAACAAAAAACTTGCTAGGAAATAACAAAAATAGCAGTATGACAAAAGTTTGTATTTAGCAGAATGGGCAACAAAGCTTACAAAAACTTCCGTGATCTAGTTACACTCAGAAGGAATCCTCCAACAGCTCAGTGCTAGTTCAGCAGTGCTCTTCAAGCCACCCAGAGCAGATAAGGACTAACAAGCAAGTTATTGAACTCTCTCAGCAGCTCCACCCATACTGCTGCTGCTGCTGCTGCTGCCCCTGGCCATGAACACATTGCTTGACTCCTCTGCACATCAGTATTCCTCACTAGCAAAATATGAAGAATAGTACTAGTTTTCCTTGTCAGAAATTTTTGGGTTTACAAAGCACTCTACAATAATGCAAAATACATGCAGTAAGTTGGTATTATTATTACACTGCAGTTCACATCCAAGCATTTCAAAGATTGGACAGATCTCAGTAGGTAAAAAAATAATCCTTAGCACGTTTTTTTACAATACCTTCTTTTTCATACACTGAGATAACTGATTAGGTTTCACTTGCAAAGCTTCAGAAACACATAATCTTGTCAAAGATAACAAAACCGAAATGATGAAAGAAAGAAAAGTGTCAAATATTGCACCTCAGTATATTGAGGATACATCATGGATGAAATGGAAGCTGAGATTTTTGTAACTGTGTTTGTTGCCATTCTGAGGATATCACATCAATATTGATCTATTTGGTAAGCAAACCAGTCTAAAATATAACAGAAATTATTTTTAAAATAAAATTTTTCAGTCACTGATTCTCTTCTAGTTTAGAAAATCAGGTATATTGACTACATGCATCCATACAGAACAAGCAGAATATTATAGCATGAGAAAATCCATTATACTATCAACAGTTATAGTTGGCAGGCAGGCAGTATCTGCATCTTAGCATGCACATACGTTGCACTTGATATCAGCACAGCATAGAAAGGATTTTCTATTACCACTTCCAATCATATAGATCATGATAGTAGGATTAGACTTTAATTTTATTTTTCAGGTTGAAATCTTTTCCTAAGTCTTCTTGTTTCTGAAAGATAACATTTGTCTGTCAGTTGATCTGACTTATAGATCTGTATGTTAACTTGGTAGAATAAAGTAATGAGAATATTTTTAAGAAGCATTTTAAAAACTTGTTTCAACCCTCATAGTTACATCTCAATTACTGTTCAGTTTCCTGAGAAAACACTCTGTAATAAATATGCTAGCATTTCTCTCTCTTGCAAAAAACAATGGACGTGCCTCTCCTGGACGAGATTTGCAGCAGAGCTAAAGCACGCCCTTGGCCAGATCAAGGAAAGGACACAAAACATGAGTTGCTGCAACCAATTGATGCTGTGACATTGTCAGGTTCATAATCACAAAATCTAAAATATTTTTTTACCTAAATAGGTCTGGAATTCTTAAATGGGAATAAACAGGGTAGACAGCCATTGATATACAAGCAGAGGCATCATATAGATCCAGTGAAGCCTTGAAATATCTAACTCCAATTTAGGCTCCTAAATAACCATTGACTTGAATGCACCATTAGGATCCTCAATATTCCTTTAATTCATGCCCAAGCACTGTAAAATGCCTCTGAAAATTCCAGTCAACAACAACAAATCTCTCTCATACTGAGACAGCAAACAAATTTGAGAAAGCTGTAATCACATCTCTGATTTTTAACTTAAAAATAAATTTATTGTATCAAAATGCAGTGAACTTTACTATATTATGCACAGGCACATTAAAGTATCTCCTAAATAGCTTCAGTATCAAGGATATTTATGCTGTTGCTATTGGTGCAATGTAGATGCTAAGAACACAAAAATTAGCTGCATATATGCACCAGTATTCCAGTTTCAAAACTGCCAGACATTCATATTTCAGGAGACCTAAATTATGGATGGAAAAAATTGAGATTTTCATGTAACATTTGACATCAGTTTACTGTCATAGCTGTCAATTTATAAAATGTTGCTGTCTTTGTCTCTTAAATGATGTGTGAGCTGGTAAAATGGAACCTAGACTATTTTGTGGAAGACAGAGGAAGAGAAATGGAAGGAATAATTCCTAGGCACAGTGTCAAGCCTATACACTGACAAAAGAAAAACAGAAGTTGTCAAGGAAAGGAGAGATGACATCGGCTTCTCCAAGTGATTATGCTCTCCCTGCTCTTCACCTTCTTCCCCCATGGTGTAACTCCTTCAGCTCTTAATTAAAATAGAACTTTTTGCTATTCTTAACACTTTGGTTTCAAAAAGCATTGTTCATATTGCTTGTCTCTGTGTTCAAAGTATTGAGCCTACTTGTGGAAGGCAACCCAGGCTATTTATGTAAAGCTACCCAAATTGAAACTCTTGGGTGTTCATTTCTAACTAGTCTGTCCCTTGATTAAGTTGAAACAGAAAAAAAAATAAAAAAATAAAAAAAATTTGTCTTGGAGTGATCTTCCTACAAATATAATGTCATTCAAACTTAGGCCATTTTCTGTGAAATCCTTTTTAAGGCAAAAAATCCTTTGGATTTTATTAGATTTCTCCATGATACACTTAATAAATATGTCAATTTATTAAGGCCAAGTAAAGAAGCTGGTGGTTACTGCTTGCAGTCCATGATTTACCAATATGAATATAGTAATAATAACAAACACAAGTGTCATACATATTTACCTGCATATACATCTTTACATAAACAAACCAGTAAATCTGTAAAAACAGAGTAGAATTCTAACAGATTTCAGGACTTACATACTAATAGACTTGCTGGCTGATGGGATAAGTAATGAGACACAGTACTCTCCACCACCACATACACTGTCTGAATAAACTCTTTCCTGAGAAAAAATAAATCTCATTAAAATCTCTAAGACATGGACCAACTCTCAGTCTAAATAAAATGAGACCATGCCCAGCCAAACAGCTATCTGCGAAGTGCCTCACACTTGACCTCCCTCTGTCAGTGCTGGGGAAGGCCAAAGAGAACAAGATAATGGGAGACAGCTGGTTCTGTTTTCCAGATCAGAACAGAAATGTCCTGGCCAACGAGGAAAATCTTACAATATGTTGTACATAATCTGTATGGAAAACAGCATCAACAGAGAACTCCAGTTTATAGTATTTTCAATGTGTCACGTAGGACGCAGTGCCTAAGAGACAAAGCAACACCCTGTATTTTATTGACAATATTATCTGACTAAAAAGTGTTCTTTAAAATTCTGACTAAACCAAACCAGAAATATAGGTACCTGCATGCCTTTTGCAGCTCAGGCTCATTTTTTACAGCAAATGACCAGCCTCCTCCCAATTATTTTACAGACTATATTGTTTGGTTACTCCAAACACATCTATATGACAGTGAAAGGACCCAGCAGGACCAGAAGTTTCATTTGTTCCTGTATATTGCCTTCTATTAACGTCAAAACAGTTTTGTAGGAATAGACTCAGCCTCTCTAAAATTTTTACACTGCAGACAGACTTTATGTCTGTTGCTGGCGTGTCTTTACCTACATTCTTCTTTTCCAAGACAATAGTTTAATTGCTAAGAAATGAGGGAATATGCTATTCTAAGAGTTTTAACAATGTGTGAATTTCAAGTCACCTTTACTTAGTCCCAGAACTTCTAGGCTATGTGAAGGGGGCCTACAGGAAAGATGGAGAGGGACTCTTTATTAGGGAGTGTAGTAATAGAACAAGGGGAAATTACTTTAAACTGGAAGAGGGTAGGTTTAAATTAGATATTAGGAAGAAATTCTTTCCTGTGAGGGTGGTGAGACACTGGAACACGTTGCCCAGAGAAGTTGTGGATGTCCCCTCCCTGGAAATATTCAAGGCCTTGTTGGATGAGGCTTAGAGCAACCTGGTCTAGTGGAAGGTGTCCCTGCCCTTGGCAAAAGGGTTGGAACTAGATGATCTTTAAGGTCCCTTCCAACCCTAACCATTCTATGATTCTATGATAAAATGAAATGAGAGGGCCAGACTGTCTTCAGTAAAGGGGAACCCTAGAATCAGAAGCAGAGACTGTCATTTGGAAGGTGCTTCACGTGCCCACTTGCTTTCCAATGGCAGCCACAGAACTCTTAATTGCATTGCAGAGACTCCCTGAAATTATTAATTATAAAAGACTCAGTGACAGCATCCAATATATTAGCATGAGAGGATGCTAGGAGACATGTCCAGAAAGAGAGAGCAAACATTTGCAGCAGGACAGGAGCTGGGTCAATTTAGGAGGTCTCAGTGTTCTCCCTCCTCTTTGAAGAAGTACAGAATGCTCTCTGAAGGAAGAAGTTGTGAATATTTTGTTTTCAAGGTATTTTCTCTCTTTCTGTTTATAAGCTTCAGCCTTACACACACTAAATTTAATTGTATTTACCATACACTGGTCAAGACACTTCACTCATTTAAATCCCTCTGAATCATTCTGTACTGTTCACAATTATTTGCTTTATCATCAGTTAACTTCCTGCCTTCTCTGAAGCGTTCACATCTATTATCACTTGAGAAGTTCCACCACTGCTCCTGGGGATACAAACAATCAGCTTCTTTCTGGAACCACAAACTGCTGCTTTCTTATTGCTGAAGAAATTTTCACACTGCATCACTGGTTTTTAGCATTGGGATTAATTTTTGATATGGAACATTGGTAATCAGTTTTACCTGTATACTAGGAACAAGGAAAATAATTTCCAAGTTAAAATCACCAAATGCAGTAAAATTGCTTAATTTTCAAATGATAGTGGGTATAACATTTTATCTGTCTCAGAAGAGGTTATTCTTTTCTATTTAACTGTATCAGAAGTAAATTAACAGAATATTAAGTTCATAATTGCAAAGGTGTGTAAAACAATCCAGTAAAACATTAAGGGAAAATTCCATCCAAACATGCAATAACACTGACATTAATTATATTTATTGCATAATATTTTTGCAGTATATATCAGTAATAATTTTACAATCAATTAGTTGCAGCTATTCTAATATTCTTCCAGGGGGTTAATCTAGGGTTAATCTCACTAAGTTTAGGAAGGAAGGCTAAACTATTAAACCTGTAAGCATTCAATACACTGAAGAAGACCTTAGAAAATGTGATCTAAAAGAATTTGCCTCTTTTGCTATTGCATCGGCATGCAAGATTAATATATTGCATTGTACTCTGATGTTTAATAGTGAAAGTCATTTCAAATCATCATTTTAAATAAGCCCTTTGTATCAGATGAGCAAAGTTGAATGTAAAGTGATCACTTCATACTTAATATTCAAATGAAAGGGGAAAATAAGTCTGATTTGTAGAAATTGCAAACATCTTAAGAGGTAAACCACTAACATTCAAAGACTGTTTTTTCTAGTTTCTTCTACAGGAAATTTTTTTATTCCATATGTTTTATCCAATACTTTTGGCATCATAAAAATGAAACCAGCTATTATGTTCTCTATAATAATATGCAGTAAACAGATTACGTAAATAATTCTGACTAATTTTACAGGAAAATATCTCATTACATTTACAGAACAAGGTGACTGACACATGAAGGATGTAGCATAAATCTGCAGAGACTACACACCTAACTTTGCAAAAATCTACTGTTAACCCACCAGCTCCCAAACCAATACTACAAAAGTCCAGTGACACTGTCTACTAGAGACAGCAAAACTGAGGCATGTTAGTAAACACACTGCATCTCATTTTAGCATTAAAAATGTAGTTCTACAAACACAGAGGTATGGGAACAGAACCTTCATTGTGGTTGTAATAGAGGACATTATTGCTGCCCAGACAGAAACTGCCCACGACATGTCTCAGGAATTATATTAATTTTTCTTTCAAATATTTCCATAAATATAATTTGGAACTGCATGCTAGTTTATCCATTTTCATATTATTTGTGCTTTCTGAACTCACAGGTTCTTTGTCTGAATAAATACCAATAATTCTCATCCTATTGGTTAGTTTCTTCTGCCTTTTTCCCTCTGGGACACATGATTTTAAAGAATACATTAAATCTGTATCTTTTTCCACTATTGAAAATCTGTTGCCTTCTGCTGTAAGAAGAATTACAGAGAATTCCAATCAGTTGAGGTGTTTTGCACATATTATATATTTTTCTAATTTCAGTATAGCTAACTCATCAGCCCAACAGATTCAGTCATCTCTTTACTGTAAAATTTGTTCTTTCAGTTAAGTACAGTAAACTGGCACTTGTCATACATCCATATTACTGTGAAGGAAAGATGTCAAATTACATTCTTGACTGGGATTCCTAAAAGATGGCTGAGAATACTTCTATATTTAAAATCTGAGTTAAAAACCCAGATGACTCTGATGTTTTAAGAGACTGAAAGAGGAAGAAAGTAATAAAGCTAAAAGAACCACCAATTAGCAAGCGAGTTTATCTATGTATTTTTGTATAATACAGCTATATCTAGGTTTAAAATATCTATACTTGCTGCACATTAAGAGCAATGTTAAACATAAACAAGCTGTTCAGAATCCTGCTGCATGTATGATTCATCCTACTTCCAGTATGCGTAACCTTGCATTCAGCATGTTCAATTTCACTTGCCTTCATGCTGCTTAATCCTCCACCTTTATTAGCAGTCAGCGGAATTCCTCATGATTTCCTCTGGCCTGAATTTTTTAACTTCATTTGAAAATTTAAATAAAATGAACCAATATTGACAGTATCTGAGTATCCACAGTGCCTCATGATTTTAGTCATGGACTTGCAGATGTTCTGTATTTGTGAAGACCAATTCTAGAATATCTGATATCATGATGCATCCAGAAAAACTTAATATGGAATATGTTTATGTGAAGAGAAATGTTATGCACAAAGCATGCAAAGTAGTCCTTCCAATCTACTTAGCCTGGATGAGATTGACTTAAATGGACTATGTTATATTTTGTGAAATGCAGTCCAAGACAGCAGACTGGAGTAGTGTAGGAAGCAACAAATGGGTATTTGTTTATTTGGGGTTTGCTTCTTTGTGTTTAGACAAGAGAAGACTAAAGAACAGGAAGGTAAGAGCTTTCAAATATGGAGAAAGGAACAGCAAAGAAGCAAGAAGAAAGTGTTCTCTGTGACCGCCACCAACAGAGGAACAATGCAAACAGCAAAAGAGATTCCGTTCCTCTGTTCTGGGAAGTTTGTTGATGTAAAGGTCAGATGAACACTGGAGAAGAGGTGAAACCTATGGCACCAGAATTTTTTGGAATACAAACCTGATTACTACCTTTTAGGCTTGGCATGGCATGACTTGACTATGGGAAGGTGGATGGAGAGGGACATCTTTAAAGTTCTTTCAGACTATAGTCTCCAACTCTGCATGTAAGGCTGTGAATTCTTTAAAGGTTTCATATTCATATGCATATTCATCAGTTTTTACAGTAGTGCTCCTCAGCCAACTGACAAGAAAACCCCATTCTGTTAGAGGTGCACAAACAATGCAGTTGCAACAACTGTCATGTTAATTCTCCAAGGGAGAGTGGAGGCAGGGAATGGACAGGATTGTTGTTATTAAAATTCCTTTAGTAAGGTAATGTTAAAAGGGGATTACTAAAATGGAAACACAACAGGGCATGTTGGAAGCAGTAGATTTTCACAAACCCCCATGGAAAAAATGTTCCTGTAGTACCAAATTTTTATTTTCATAGTATCAATACATATTTTAAGAGGCAATAGGAAAAGTCATATACGTCTTACATAAGAGACATCAGTTATGGATTTAGCTAGACAGACACTAAGCAAATGTTCCTATATATTGCTATTTCCTAATCTGAGATAATGCCACTATATATTTCCAAAAAAATGCCAGGTCGCTCAAAAGGACATCATAAATACAATGCCTACTGAGATGTCTTTCTCCAACCCATGCCTCTAAACTTTTAATGAACAAAAGGTTTTGTCCTTAACACCCACACAACTCACAGATTTAGCCAGCCAACTTAACATCATCATTTGACATAATTACCTTAGTTTGGGGTAGTAATGTAATAAAAATTGGTAGAGAAACAAATAATGTGGAAAACCTGTCTGTACCTTAATTAACAAGATATGAACTAGTACATGCCAGTTACTTCTTTTCAGTCACTATACACTTCACCAAGAAATACTACACCATAAAAAATACATTCAAATATATAATTAATCTCTTCAGTCCAGAAGCATTTGCACTGTAATAAAATAAATGGCTACAAATGTGGTGAAACATCAACTTCTGCTACCTTGCAAAAAGTCAATCTCACAACAAGGCAGAAGAACTAGTATAAAAGACTACCTGATATGGTGTGGTGGTTTCACTTGGCTAGCAAACAAACTGAGCCGCTTGCTTACTCCTCCCCCACCCCCCACAGAGAACAGAGGAGAGAATCAGAAGGGTAAAAGTAAGGAGACTCATGGGTTGATATAAAAACAATTTACTAATTGAAATAAAATAATAATAACAACACTAATAATAATAGAATATGGAAATGAATGATGCACAGTGCAATTGCTCACCACCCACCAACCAATGCACAGCCTGCCCCCAGCTAGCAATCCTGGAGCAGAGACAGTCCTGAAAACAAAACTGCAAACCCAGAAGAGTGAGCCCAAACAAGCCCTGCGAGAATCCCCAGCTTTCCAGTCAACCCTCATTAATATACTGAACGTGATGTGATATGATATGGAATATCTCATTGACGTATCCAAAGGCCAATACTGGGTTTTGCGAATTGTTATGCTTCCCCACTCCCTCTGCCTCCCCCAACACCCCAGCTCAGTCCTTTGTACCTCCAGACTAGCAGAGCAGGGGAGGTTGGATATGTCCTTAGCCTTCCAGTAACAACTAAAACCACTAGTTTTAAAATACTTAACATGCTTAGCAGAGTATAACTCTATATCCTGTTTCCATTGAAGCTCAGGCCCAGATGGAGACATTAGAGAGTCATACTATTCACACTTACAAAGAATGTAGAAGAAAAAAAGTCCACTAGGTTGATTTTTAAAGGGACTAGTTAGTTTTCAAATAGGAAAACTGTCTCATTCTTTTTGCTAAGAAAAGAACAATGAAATTAGAATTTTAAATTTAATTCTTAAATAAAGTGTTTCTACTACCCATTTCCCTTGCCACTACTTTGGAAATAATATCTGCATTGCAAAGGAAAACACGTGTGGTATTTTGGACATATTTTGTCTTCCCTGAAACATCAGTTTTTCCTAAAGGTACTATACCAAACTATCAGAACAGAATTTTTTTCTAAACTTCATTTCTATAATCATGATCACATCTTTGTGCTCATTACATTATGCCAAGCTTTATAAAATGAGAAATAGCACTTTTCTGTTTTTGTTTTGTCACTTTGTTTTTACAGTCAGTCTTTCTTTGATTATAAAGAGAGTAAGTTACAGTTTGGGCCTGTATGAGACCTCAGTTTCAATAAACTTACAAATATATTTCTAGCTCTACATGCAGAAAACTTTTTTAAAAGGCCTTTGTATTAAAATTTACAAGACTGTCAGAATGACAGTAGGCTATGTTTGTACCATTGTCATTTTCATTATAATTACCATCATAGGTATAGATTCAAATTGTAGCATTTTTCTTTTTTGTTGCAATCCATGGCACAAGAACGAGCTATCAGAATTTTAATGCTTCATGTATTCTATAAGTTAAGTACAGTTCTGTATGGCTTTGACCTTTTCAATATTCCATAATTTGACTGACTGGCTACTCTAATTTTTCCCCTGTTTACAGTCTCAGAAATCTGTGGGGAAGAAGCAAAATACCCAGCCAATCAAAATACTGAACACTGAAAAGATCAAAGTAGTAAAAGACACTACAGTCTTTCACAGAATATATTAGGCATTAAAATTTTCATATCACAGTATAAAAAGATAACATTTTCCCCTGTAACTCTAGAACTATAAAAGTAGAGCCACTAGTGCAACGAAGGTGATAATCACTAAACCAAATAAAACAATTTATACTACTCATATGTTCTTGGTTTAGACTGTAAAATATTTCCTCAAATAACAAGCACTTTCCTAGCACTGAAATGAAATCAAATTCAACTTTAGTTTGATAATTTTAATACAAACGCATGATTTTCCAGTATGGTTTCCAGTTTTGGAAACTGGAGGGATAGACGTTTCTGATCCCACTGACTGCATACCACAAAACTTTTGTCAACAACAATCAACATTTCTGACTTGGCCCTATGTGGAAGTTTTCATTTGCTTTGTGGTTCAAGACACTGAGTGAGTGTAGTAACATAGAGGCAATTTTACATTATTTTTCTTTACGTGACTCATTTGCACTCCTCCACTAGTGAGTAAATAGTAGTAGGAGCAGGTAACACACAAAAATCCATCGCTTTGCCAATACAGCATTCTACTAGGAAAAAACAAAAACAGATAATCTTACTATGTCAAAGATGTTAATGGCATACAATGAGCAAAAGAGATTAAAAATCAAATGTAAACAACATTGAGATGGTATAATCTGAATACTTTATGGATTCATTTCCATGTAATCATTGCAGCTTAATTGGGTAATGGAACTATAGCATATTACCCTGTTATCACAATTCATGTTTCTTTATCTGCTTGCTAATGAAAGAGACTTAAACAAGATGAAGTGCACTAATATGATTTGATTTGTAATTCTTTCCTTGAAAATACCCAAATAACAGACACTCTGATTATTGATATTCTTCTCAAATAGAGTGTCCTATTCACTGCCTTTTGAATGCAAATTGCTAATGTGTATCCTTATCAAGTTTCCAAACCAACACACAATTAATTAGAAAAGTTTGTCCCTATAATGTCACAGTCCTTGTCTTCTCTTTAACAGCAGACCACTTATAACAAAGAGGTTTAAATATTACACATAAGTTTCTCATCCTGCTTGCAAGTCTGCATTTTGTGGTATGATCAGACAGCAGGCACTGTCACCAAGGAAACAAAGAAAAAAGGTACTTCAACATCAGCCTTCACACTGGAATAACAAATATGTCTTGTAAGACAATAAGAAGTTATAATATCTGCAAATAGAATAATAATTTATGTTATAAAATTTATAATTTAATAACTCTAGCTGGCAAAAACAAAGACAAGGGTGCCATCTAATTTGCTGCACTGTACTGCTGAGCAAGGTTTACAGGCAATGGTGCAGAGCAGCAAGCATGAATCTTTCTCACCTACTAGTCACTTGGTTATATGATCTCATGCTGTGGGCTATGCTGTTCTGTCTTTCTCCCCTCATATTGCATTACAGTTATCATCTATCCCATCCTGTTTAGTTTTTCTTTTATCTATCTCACAACCTTCTTCTTGTATTGTCTCACATAACAGAACTGCAAAAATATCTTCTAAAAATAAATTCTCTTACAATACCTGAGAAAAATGCTACCCTAAAAGTTTTACTACACATGAATTTGGAAAGAAATATCTGTAAAAAGAGGTACGTTAGGACTCTACCAAATAAGATTAGTAATTTTGGTGGAGTCCAGGAGAAATTACCAAAGTGCTTTTGTATTGCTCTCTACAACTACCTGAAAGGACGTTGCAGCAAGGTGGCTGTTGGTCTCTTCCCCCAAGTAACAAGTGAAAGGACAAGAGGGAACGGCCTCAAGTTGTGCCAGGGGAGGTTCAGATTGGATATTAGGAAAAATTTCTTCACTGAAAGGGTTATCACATTGGAACAGGCTGCCTAGAGAAGTGGTGGAGCCACCATTCCTGGAGATAATTAAAAGACATATTGATGTGGTGCTTAGGGACATGGTTTAGTGGTGGACTTGGCAGTGTTAGGTTTAGGGCTAGACTCTGATCTTAAAGATCTTTTCCAAACTATGCTTATATTGGAATTTGGTGATTCTATAATTCTATAAATACCAACACAAAGTGCAGGCAAGCAGTTAGAAAGACTGGCAACTTGTGCAGGATGTGTGAGATGACATGAGACAGGTAAATGCCAGGCAGCAAAAAAAATTAAATCAATGTTAATTTTCCCAGAACAACACTGAATATAAGTGGGCTATGAATACACTTAGATTGGAAATAGTATGTTTTTTTTAAATAATCATAGGAATAAGTTTCTGTAAAAAGATCCAAACAGTAGCAGCTGAAGAAAAATATCCTTCTCTTGAAATACAAAGGAAAAGCACATTGTCATTGTTTTTATTGCAAATAACTCTTCCGCATCACTTTTTAAAGCCTTGGTAAATGTAGGATTTACTTTTGCTCCTGACTTACCACAAAAAGGAGATAATTATAATTACTTGTTATGTGTATTTGGTAAAGGATAAGGGGCAATGGGCAAAAACTGGAACACCAGAAGTTCCACGCAAACTTAAGGAAAAACTTCTTTAGTGTAAGGGTGTTGCAGCACTGGAATAGGCTGCTCAGAGAGGTTGTGGAGTCTCCATCTCTGGAGATGTTCAAAACCTGCATGGACGCTTTTCTGTGCAACCTGTTGTAGGGAACCTGCTTTGGCAGGAGAATTGGATTAGATGATCTCCTGAGGTCCCTTCCAACACCTACGATTCTGTGTGAAAGTGTAAGGACTGACCTACAGAGATGTCCCACTGAGTTAAACACTGTAAAATTAAGCTTGTGATATTCTGTGAGATGATCCCTCTCCAAAGCAATTGCATTCATCAAGAGGAACATGGACTAAAAGTAAGATTACTTCCCACTTGAAAGCACCTGTAATTCAATAGACAATAAAGGGCATATAATTTCTTCTGTCTCAGATACTGATCAGAAGAAAGGCTACACTGACCATTGCCAGCCTGCTTGGCAGTATATGTCTAAAAACCTTGGGAACTTCCTCCAAAACACCACCAGAACATTTATATTACCCTTTATAAAAATGCTAACAGGAATAAATTATAAGCAATGAACTTCAGGGAACAGCTGAGGAACAAAGATGCCAAATCTCAAGATTTACTATCTGGCAGATAGCCTAACAGAAACCAGTCCAGTTCTAAAGGAAAATCTCTAGACTAAGTGGAGTTTTAAGGAGACATGGCAAGTAGAAATGAAGTTCAGTTCCAAGTAGAGTTGTTACTGCAATCAAAAGATATTCCTGTTTGTCATTATGCCATAAAAACAGTTGTTTGCTTACTCAGACGATAAGGTACCAATTTAGAAAGAGGACTCTGGTAAGAGGGACCGTTTAATTACTTCCATAACTGAAAGTATCCCTTGCAGTTGGGTGGATGGAAACATGGTGATTGCTGCAACTGATCCTGTCTATCAACCAAGACCTAGAGCTGTCCTCATAATCAATCACAAACTTACAATCTGCTCTTCTTACTATTTAACTGAATGTGAAAAAGAGTGTTTAACAAATATGTTTATAATTTATTATGTTCATAACTATACATATGGAAGACTAGTCTTTTGAATCTTTCTCTGTGACTGATGGTGAGTGCTTAATTTCTCTAGAGGCCAGTTCTAATCACAAGCCTAATGTTGGTCCTGTGTCATTTGCTGGAGGACTTCCTATCCTTATTTATATGGGAAGATAAAGGCACTGGGCTTCTCAAAGTCAGGGCTATCCTTTGTAGGTATCCACTCTATTTCTGGGCAAAAATATTTTCACAAATTAATAATAGGAAAAACACAATGTCAAAAGTGGAGGAAGAATTTTTTTTTTTTTTTTTTTAATTAAGACAGAATGCACTGGAAAGCAAGAGTATTACTTTTTTAAAATAGTCTGGTTTGTGAGAATATGTGCAAAAAGTCCAAATAAGATAAAGACATTCTTTTTTCCTTGCCTTACTCTTGGATCTTATATTTATCAGCTCACTAAGGAAAAATCTTTGGAAGCAGAAAATACTAAGACAGGAAAAAAAGCCTGTAAGAACCTTCTCTTCTGTCTTTTGCTTTTGCTAAAGACTTTTACAAAATTTTATGATCCAGCCCCTTTCCATTTTTGGAACTGAAGCCTCAGTCAGGTTTGAAAATATTCTGAAACATTTTTCATGTGAGAAAGGCTATTTTCATGCTGCTTTGCTCCTAAAAGCTTGAGAACTAATGGCTTTCTCTCAAAAGCCTCTTGTAGAGAGATTTCCAATGCCATTTAATAAACTCAAGAGGTCTGAATAAACATCTAGATCTTTGTTAGCAATCAGCTAACCAGCTTTTGAAATTTACTGAATGTATATTGATGCCACAGGCATCAGGTAGCATTAAATAACCTTAGTGTATTATTTGACCTGGATCTTACTGTTAAATATGTATAGGAAAAGTGTTTATAAGCCTAAATTTAGGCACAGAAGGCAGTTTACTGAGGCTCCCTCTATAGTCAGTCAATGGAGACAGAGGGTCCTTCTAATCAGGAGCCCCACTCCTATGTTCCAGATCTTGAGAGTTCAGGATGACAACTGCTCTGTTGTTGTTGGCCATCTCCTCTGTTTTTGCCATCTCTTCAGCAATATGTAGGTAAAAGACTTATATAAGGTAAAAATAAAAACATAAAATAGCATAATTTCAGAGTGAGAACATCAGAATGAATGATATGTGTATAACTAATAATAAATTCAAAACATTATCCACAGTGTGTGTTTTCCACATTATTCCAGTGAGGATTCAATGATATTTAAGAGCTTTTCAGAAACTGTATTTGAAAACAAGAGCACAACTGAGCACAAAAGAGTGAAGAAGTCAAGGACACAATGAATGGGTGGATGCAGGCAAAGGTATGTCAGCACTACCAATTAAGAAGTATCAACTATGTATCTGGCAGTTGAATTACTCACTGAAATACTTATCTTTTTGTGCTTTTTATTTTTTTTTCCTCTCTGATTTCCATTAATCTGTCTTTCCTTTTCCTTTTTTCTGACCCACTAGTATTTCCCTCTATTTTCCCTTTACCACCTATACCCTAAGACAATGACTTCCTTCCCTTATTGGAAAAGGAAGAGAGGAAGAGGTGGAACTTGGAGAACTCTGCATTAAAAAAAAAAAATCCCTAATATAGATTTGTAATATCATAAAAATGTGAGGGGTATTAAGAGTTCTGTTATATTGAGACACACAGTGGTGACCTGGAAGTGTTCTGGTACAGATTTGTCATAGGCCTTTTTGTATGACAGAAGCCTCTTCAAGAGAAATCTCAGAACTAAATTGCTTAACTGGCTTCCACATTCTGCCACATTCTGGCAGATTTCATGTGCCATTTCAAGTGAATTTCCATGTGTTTCCTATTCTATTTGTTTCATAGAAGACTGGTTTAACCATGGTTAATTTATCTCCTGATAATGAGCATATGGTCATATGATACCAAGCACTTTAAAATCTCTCTGTAGGAAGTAAGCAAACTCAGCATGAATTTGATCCCAGACCTCCTCCACTCAAATGCAGCATATGCATAAAAAGAACATAGGTTCAAGAAAACAAATTAAATTCCAACTGCAGGGCATTATCATTGACAACATTATTTCTCACAGCCATGGAACCACATTTTCTTTATAATTATGATATTACTAGTTGCTGAAAAAAGACCATAGAAGACATTCTTACATCAGTGGGAGTGACTGTAACAAAGGCAGCAGAAACAAAGGTAAGAAAGACAAACAATATGTAACTATAACTGAAAAGCTATACAATTCAGATCAAATCTTCTTGTTAATTAATTCATAGTTATTCATAAATTATGTTGAGTAATCTATGAGTAAATCTAAGGGAGTATTATTACAGGGTTTTATTTATGTCTCAATATGACAATCAACATTCAGTATGTCAAATTAAATCTGCATATACACAGTCTCATTTTAAATGTTATTACAAAACAAAAAAAAATCAAGCTGCTTTTATACATAATGAATGCAAATTGAAACATTTATATAGTAGCTTTGGTTTGGTTTTTATGCTGTTAATGACAGGCTTACATTCAGAGTGGATGCAGAACCAACTTTTTGTGTAGGTGGTCCTATGTAAGAAAATATCATACTCATATTAACTGTATCATCAAAGAATAGTTATATTTATAAGTAGGATGCCATTACTGAATTTCATGGTAAAAGAGTTGGTAACTTCCAAAAGAAACAGAATTAAGGATAGGATGAATTATTTTAATTGGTTTTACACTTTTCACCCACGCTGTCTATGTGTGTGTGTCATCTTCCTGCCTCATTTTGTCTCCTCTTCATTCTCTTACTTTTTGTCCTGCAAGACACAGGCTTTCTCTTAGGGGTTAGAAGAAGAAGCAATGAGATCCCAGGAACATACAAGTACTCTAATGTTCATGTGCCTGGGAAGATAATGCAAACCATTTTCTATCTGTTGACTCCATCTTGCTAAGCAAGGGACCAACTGCACTGCTGTCCAAGGGAGGTGGAATGCAACTTTCTCTTTTCATTCTAATCACTAAAACTTCTGATAGCTTAGAGTGGCCCAAGAACATCAGAATATGTATATTCTTTACTCTTCCATTTTCAAGTTATAGGAACTGTCAACATGCTTTAATAAACAGGTAGATATCTATGAACCTACTATGAACCTACTCCAGCTTCTCAAAGTGCTGGATAAATTGCACAGCTGTAACAGTCAGTCTACAACTGGCTGTTCCAATACCTGCCAAAGGAAGGGATGGCCCTCTCTAATTAGAGATAAGGCAATATTGTGATTAATATAGTGAACATGCTGCAGAATGCACCAGTGAGTATTATAATGGCAAACATGAATTTAAAATATCAGATGTCATCGGACTCGAATGCAAAGGTGAGTTGTGTTGTCCGTCTGAGACAACTCCATCTTGGGGAAACAAAAAGAAGTCATTGCTTTATATACATGTTTAGGTTTACAATAAACTGGATTATTATGATTTGCAGAACTAGCAGGAAAAAGTATTAGAATACATATTTAAAGGACAATACTTCCTTTCCTGCTGGAAAAAAACAACTGCAAAAAAAAAAAAATCACCATTTGTTATCCATAGACAGGAAATTTTAGCAGCTTTGGAAAATAGAGAAACAACAAATGCTGTGGGGGAAAAAACTTGATGCTCCTGCAAACTGAAGAATAAAAATCAAGAAGGCTAAATAGCAGAAACGTAAAATTTGGTTTATATGTCTCCTCCCACCACACTTTTTTTTTTTTTTTTTTTTTTTTTCCCTTAAAATGTGTAATGAATATTAAGAACATCATCTAAATGCCCTGGAAGTCAGTCAGAATATTTTTACTGATTTTAGCAGAGCTCAGAACAGTTCAATTCCTGTGCCACACAGGTTTATGTGCACAGAATCAGGGTAAATGTACTGCAAAATCAGTGCACAAGTTACAGAGCTAAAAAGACAGTGGAAAAAGCAAATGACCTCTGTGCTGAAAAGACAGTTGGCGTAAAGAGCCATATCCAACTCATGTTATTGGCTGCAAAAACAGAAGGATTGGTACACATAGTGAGGTGCTATGCTGTGAACATTCACTGTACACACAGCACAGTAACTTTTCCATATAAAAAGTTGTGCAACAAACCTGCATGAACAATCTCCCATGTGCTAAGGAAAATACGAGCAAGCTGGTTTTGCTTCTCTTTCCTCTGTTGGTTAGGAAATGTGTAGCTATCTATATACTGCTCTGTTTGAAGATACAATTAATGCCAAAAATAACTTGTGCTTGATTATTCATCAAAGAATTCCATAAATTAAAAAGTACTACTTTTCAGTAGGACCTACCTGAAATAATGAAAAGCCACTAGATAGAAGGAAATGACCACAAGTTAAGAGGTTTTGTGCATTAAGGAAAAAAATTCTCTCATTCTCTAGAAGTCCAGAGAAACATTTGCTATGACCGTGATTCATGTTGAAACAAGAGTGCTTAAACAATTCATAGTTCCCAATAAACCTGGTGAGTTAACGCACAGTTCAGAATTCAACATATGGAAATAAATTTAAAAATGCATATTCACTAATTCAGATATCAAAGCAGAGAAACATAAGTCCTTTGGTATGATTTATTAGTTATCTTTATATTCCTCAACTACAAAGAAAATCAGTGGATAATCTGAAAGCATAAAAAATTAAAGCTAACTTAAATATCAGTTCCCTAGTACTTAGGCTTTGCAATTTGCCAGACACGCAATCAATTTTGAGCTCTGTTAAATGATAGGAATGTTGTATTTCAAATCTGAACAACACTTAAGACTTTAGTGATTCACAATTAATGCTTTACAATTTATTTTTGGGTTTTGCTGTATTTTCTTGTTGAAAAATACCACACCTGCTGAATATTAGACTTACAATGTTCTAAATAATGTTCTACAAAAAGTTCACCATTTTAAACAATATATCTACTTACTGTCCCAATATTCTGATGCAGATATTATGCCACATTCTGGCCATGTTCATTACAAAATTTATACTCCTACTCTGTCACACATCACTTACTAAAAACATCATAAGAGCCTGTTAATGGTTTAACAAGTAAAATGATAAATATAGGTTTGGAATATGAACAGCTTAAGTCTGTCCCCATTGACATGGCTTTATATGGTACATATATCTTTTACTCCCTCGTGATTCAGCCTCCTTTTCTTTCACAAATTTGGAATATATTTGGGCATTTTTTCTTTTTCCTTTGTGCACTACTAAAATAAATTCTTATATCTTATTTTGTTCCTTTTTCTCAATTGTCTATCACGCACACACATTTGGGTGCTAACTAGCAATGAAACAGGAGTCAAGATACTACCTGCAGACTTAGTGACACAGTTAATAGGCGGAAAACTAGGATGTGAATTTACATTGCAGCAGTGGGTGGTATCAGCTATGGACATTTGTACTGGTGGTTTTAATATTTGAAGCTTTTGACTGTTTAATTTAGGGCTTTGTGAGCTGCTTGGATGAATCTTAAAACTTTAACAATGCACTGCAAACAGGATCAAGCCTAAAGCTGAAAGACCTGCAGCTCATTTTCAAGAATCAACTCAAGCAAAGCTGCACTTAAGCTAATATCAGCATTACAAGTCAACCACGGGTCAACCAGCTACTAGAAACACTTCTACAGAATAATATAAAACAAATCTCAGTTATTCAGCAAATTACTTATGTTGAAAACACAACAAATATGTATTATGCTGCACCAGCCACCATTATCTAAAGAATAAAAAGTGGGAAATAGTTCTTTCTGCTAATAGAAAGTATATTTTTTCACTAATTTTGCTCCAACTCCCTTCCCACATATTAATGATAAGACTTCTACTGATCAGAATAGAATAAGCAAAACTTTGATACATGAAACTTTTCCAGCATTTGTTGAAAATTACTTCTAAATAAGTTCAACACAATATCTGCTAGAGAAGCATGATTTTATGAACCTGTTTCATAAACATGAAAAACTTAATGCAATATACTCAAGCCAATATGTAATTCTAACAGAAAGAAAAAGCTGAACAAAGTAACTTATCCAAGATGTGATGACCCAGGCAGCATGTGATGGGGAAAAATAAAGTAAGAAAAAAAAAAGCAGAAATTGACTAAGTGTCTTTTGACTTTCAAAAGATTTGCAAGACTACTATAATATGAAGTTAAAGCTACAACTCAGTTGAATGCAAATAATTTGATTTATTTTCTTTTCAATTTATTACTCCAGGGATTCTCTTTAACATTTTGTAGTACAGCAAAAATTTTTCATACTTTGCAATAATTTACAACCATGGTGTTCCAGAAACCACCATTACTTGAAAACTACAAGAAGATAAGACCTTAAAATTCTGCTACCCCTTTTTCCCCTGCTTGGCATTTAATTTAACTAAGCTACTGACTGAACTTACTGAAAACCTGACAAACATTCAGTCATTATGAAAAGCTGTATTTTTGGTCACAGAACCACTTTTCTTACCAATCTAAGCTGCAATTGTACAGAACATAACAGACTGCATACCCTCAAAACATTTCTGAGTGGGGGGGCCATCCATCACATATATAGTACCTGCATTCAGATAGTTACCAAGTGAGTTAGAAGCAATCATACAACATAAAGCTCTTTACCAGAAATCAGAGCACTCTGGGAATGAGACTCATTCGCTGTTCCCTAAACTTGTAGCAACACAGACTCTGAAACAACTGCCTGGCTGATTTGCTCTGTTTTCAAAACCAATTAAATAGCTTAATTAAGGTAAATTTTTGTACAAAGACAATTTTAGGTTTTTTATCCCCTATTTGCTACCTTCTACTAGGAGGCTAATTTTTTTTTTTTTTTTTTTTAGTAATTGCTCCAAATGCAGTACCTAATGAAGAATCCCACTTTGGTCATAAGCAGACTCCAACAGCCTCAAAACACAGAGCAAAATTGCTATTATACTGCAGGGGAAAAATTTTACTGTAGTAGTCATTACCAAGGGTAGGCAGAAAAAAATAGACCATTTGGAGGAGACTTCAAGAAATAATAATACTTAAGTGGTCATGCATGAAAAGACCTTGATATCTCCAAATACTGCCCGTTTTAGATGTCTCTAAAGAGTCATAGGGTACATGCATGGAAAAAAATAGTGCAACCAAGGTGGTTCCACTGCCATTAGGAAGGAGGAAACAAAAGCCTAGACCTTTTTGCCTGAAACCTGGTTTCACAGACATCCCAAGATTAATTCCTCTTTTCTGTACAAAGTCTTCTTTTTGGGAATGTGGTTGTCTTCTCTGCTTCTGCCTCACCAGGGAAGGAGAGAAGACAATCTGGAGGTCAGATGAAAACAAAAACTGTATTGTCACTAAAACTGTGATGGATACAGAAATGGTCTCTCATGAAGGAGGCCATTTTTCCTAGTTATCCCATTTGTTGCAACTTGTCCTGGTTTGGCTAGGATAGAGTTAACTGTACAGTAATGTCAGAATACAAACAGGATAACATGCTATGTAAAGGGTGCATAGGAGAAACCACAGCTACACTTAAGCCTGGGAGAAAAGTCAAAATGGTATGAATGGATATCTATTTTCATATAGATCAATGGACTAAGTCCCCTGTTTAGCTCTAATTTTCACTGAATCACTGGCTGTAGAGTGACAAATAATGAATCCATAATACTGCAGGGAGGTGATTAAATTTTAGCATGACAAAAGTTTATGTGCTTCTGTATTTTCTAAAACTAATGGCTGCAAGCATTGGCTTCACTCATTTAAAAACAAAACAAAACACAACAGACCCCAATGTCTATAAAATGAAAGTTGCAAAATCTAAACCACAATTTATAGCATGAATAAATTGAAAAAGGTATTTGAAAATAAAGGTAATTACTGCAGGGATTTCTGAGTCACCCTCTGATGGCATCCATCTGCCTGAAAAGTAATATCATTTGTGACACCAGCCACACAGCTGCAAGAGATGAGTTACTTTAAGAAGCAACCATCCTGATTTAATACTGGTTGATGAATCACAGAAAAATAGAATAGTCTACTCTTCAAATATTTATCATATTGTTTAAATATTAAAGATTAAACTCAGCTTCTTGATTGCCAAATCAGTATTATACAGGTTGGAAATTTGTTTACAGTCTCTTACAATAGGATCACTACCTGTCATTGTCAGGTGACATCATTCTCAAGCCTCTGGCTGGTGACAGCTTTCTTGCTGTAAGATTACAAGTGTAATTAAAACTTTGGTTTCAGATACATTTGCATTTTATTCCTGGTGAAAAGTGAGTTTAGTTTATGAATATTCAGACTGCAGGGCTGAGAAAAAATATTGACTTTTCCTATAACTCTGGCTTAGGACTTATAGACGGAAGTGAAGAATCATAGTTGAAAGTCCCTCAGAATAATTATATTTCTATTTCCTCAGTGAACAATGCAGAAAAAGCAGTGAATTCATGGTGGGGTGAAACAAAGATGAGAAAAAGTGTTTTGCCTCTGAATGTGGTCAGTGTATTTCATAAGTATTGTGAAACTCTGAAGAAATCCTTCAAAATAACATTTGTTAACAAATGGTAAACATGAAGATGTGTAAAAAAGGTAAAAATAAGTAATTAAGCATGACTATTAGTCAAGAGAATGAAAAAAGCAAACCCCATCTTACCAGCAGGTTGCAATAAATTAAGTACTTTTAAAGACGTGACAGAGAATCAGAAACAACCTGAACCAGACCTCTAGAGACAAGCTAATGATAATGAAATTTAAAATCTGCACTCAAGCTTTGTGGCTGGCTCTACTGCCAAAAACTACAGATCTACACATATATAAATGATGCAGGTATTCCACAGTACGTCAGAAATACACAGCTCAGCTTATTGTGATGCACAGTGTTTTAGATAACTTGACACTTCAGAGTTGCTATTACTAGGCAGGTAAGACAGGAGCTATGTTGCTGAGGAATGATGAGGTGTAGCAGAGAGGTACCTAACATCATTTGAAAAAGGTAGACTTTAAGTTGTCAGTACTGCAGGTAGAAAAAGGAAGATAATTTCAGTTAACAGTTCAGTGGAAGTCCTATGCTAAAAAGCTGAAGAAAAGTGGGCCTCTATCTAAACTTCCCTAGTAACTCTAACCAAAATATATCACAGAGCTTTTTTTAGCAAATTATTTGAGCTAAAAACAAAAACACGGATTATATTTCTGGGAAAAATGACAGATCCTCCAGTCTTCTCCCAATCACAAATATGCAGGAGAATATTTCCAGTATTTCTGCAAGACAAACAGATACTACTGCTTGGTCAACGTAAATGATTGTATATATTTTCATATGCATTACTTTCTTTTGCTCAGGATTTTGCAGTATTATAGGATTTTATGTGATATTTATAAATTAAACACTGAACAGTTTTGATTATAAATATGCATATGTACCATAAAAATATATATGATTCTCTGAAAAACACTCTTTTCTACATAAAATTGCTTATCTAATGCTTCTGCCCACAATTTTTTTTGTTTATTTTTACTAATTTCTATTTTATTGACTTATAAAAGTTATTTAGGCAGTTTTGATTTAGTAGATATTTAGGACACTAGTTGTCTTGTTTTGTAAATTCCTGATCTATCTGTACTTAAAATAGCCCCTAACTGTGAAAAATCAGTCTTTAACTGTGTATGAATCTCTGAGAACCAGTACTTAGGACTGTTTCTACCACTTTTCCCCAGAATACAGGCAAGTTGAGACTCAGTGCTTCAGGATATTAGATGAAGATCAGGACAAACTGAACCAAGAGAGGTTAGACACCTTGTCCAAAGGATGGTGGAGCTCAGGAAGGCCCAATGCTGTATCTTTTCCAAAAGGCAAATAGCTATACCATGATAAGCCTGTTTTTTTCTTAAGTCTTTCCTGAAGCACCAGCGACTGGTAGCTCTTGGAGAGCCTGGCATTCCACAGCAGGTGAACTTCATGTTTGCACCGGTATAACGGCCTTGTGTTCTGTGATGTAGTTGTAGAGTTTCCAGACTTTATAGATTTTTTCTAAGCCTACCATTAATTATTTCAGGGGAAAATAATAAAGTATACTGCAAGTATATCATGGGATATACTTCCAGTTTCTCTTCTATGCAGTCAACATATTCTGTCACACTTTTTAATCCACAAGATAAAACAGACACCTGCACATTCATTGCCCTTGTCTTCCACAAATTCATTTGTAAAAAAACAAGAAGCAGCTACAGATGAGAAGTCTCATGTACTGAGCCAAGGTTAGTTCTCATCCTCCTTGTCCAAGGAAATGTAACTCTTGTGACATTCCCGGTGTAACAACAGGGAAATGAGACTATGAAGGCATTCAAGAGAGAAGATCAGACAAAACTGAGGGAAAGTTTGATATAATCTTTTGAAATATCTTTATTCTTGGTTACTCTATGAGCTGGAATGCACAGCTGAATTACTTTAGACAATAATATGTAGCATTAATGAAAAATCCTGAGGTTAATTTATGTAAATAATAAATTTAGATTTACACTTTAAATTATGGGAACCTATAAATTACAGAGCTTCCCAGACTCTCCGCAGCATTTTCTTCCCTATGTTCCCTTCCCAGTTCCCATGCATCCTTATAACAAGGTGCAGAGGAGTACTCAATGAAACTTTATTGTTCTTCCACCACATTGTCACTACAGAATCCCCTCTTGGCGGAAATGGGAGTCCTTTCCAACACTGCAGCCCTTTAAGCTGGTCTAAGTGACCAGTGCAAAGGTATCTCTAATTCTTGTTTCACATGAGCTGTGCCAGTGACAGCATATCATACCTTACATCAGTGGACCTAGCATCTCTGCCTCTAAGACAGTGATAGAAGATGGTGGTACATTCTTTATTAACCTGAGGAGAGGATTGGGGTGGCAGACAGAAGGCAAGAACTCACACTTCAACATAAAAGAGACATTCCATTACAAAAAAACCAATAGCAAACCAACACAAATTTTAAATGCATAAACTGTATTTTGAAGTTACTGGCAGAGAATAAGCACAAAATCATACTACAGAATTTTCAGTCACTTTGTAAAGCTGAGCTGCACTTTAAACAATAACATGAAGAGTGTCTAGACTGTAAAGAGTATTAAAATCAATCGTGGGAGTATAGATCACTCTATCATACACTATCCAAAGACTGTAATTGCGAGTTAACATTCCATCTACATCTAAGGCTAACAAGATAAAATTGCAAAAAAATTAAGTTATTGTCTGACATCACTGTACAAGATAAATAACATATGTCCTCCATTCCATAAGGGAATTAAAAGGGTGTATGTTTATTGTACATATGCCAATTTTATATCTGATGTAACTCTATGGAATTAGACAAGGGGTCATTTGGTCAAATAGCACATACAAAGAAAATAGGTCAGATTTGAGGCCAGTGTGCAAGCTGATCTCAAAAGTCAATGGGATTAATCTATGCTTTCATTTTCCCAACAGCGTTATAGTTTTAATAGTGACTGCAGTGAAATCACACTAAATTCATGCTACCACAAAACCTGAACAATATTTCAGCAAACAAATACTGAAAAAAATTTTTTTCTTATGTGCTTTCACAACATAATGCCATGGCAGCAACTAAAGCTAAATTTGATTTTTTTTTTTTCTTTTTAATACACAATGCCAAAGGCATTGCCTGTCAGCCCCAGTTGAGCCAAGCTCACAATATGAAGAATAAATTTTCAGTCCATATAGAACAACAGAATTTGACCCTTTGTTCTTAAAGTTTCAAAGGTAGAATGTGTAATAAATGTATGCCCATTTGATAAAGACTATTCAGAAGTCTGATCATCTCTGGGAAGTCTGTTTCTCCTTTCTTTCTTTTTTTTTTTTTGTTTGTTTGTTTGTGGCTTTTTTGTGAGAGGGAATTGAAAAGGTATGGCTCATAAACTAGTCCTGTACTAGGTCCTTGGCTTGAACAAGCAAGAGAAAACAATGTGCAGCAATAGTGGAGACAAAAGGTAGTGGTATTGTTTCAGAGGGAGTGAGGAGAAGGAGAGGAACAAGGGGTCTTGAGAACTCAGTGAAGATCACACTGGCTGAAGAACTCTTTCAAGCACAAACAAAAAGGATAAATTTTATTGCTCTGTAAGAACTTATGTCATCCGGATACAGTTTTGAAACTATGTGAATTTAATGCACAGAGTGCAACCCTGGCAACAAATGCACCCAATTGCATCAAGGAATGTGAAGGCCACATTCCTGCACCTCAAAATGTCATTAAATGCATAAATGTTAGTACTCCTATTTATTTGTAATGCTTAGAGAGCCATGCACCTTCTAAAATTAATAATCAGTGTTCCAAACTACTTCAGCTTCCCGAGACTTAATCATCATTTAACTATTTATGATGGTTCTTCCAGAAGGGGCTTAATATTCCTTGATATTCGTATGTATAATTACCTCTTATAATCGGTGCATAGCTATTAAGTGATGTACTGCTAAACCTCCAGGTTTCAAATGGATAAATATTAGCCTAATGTGCTCAATCAATGCATAGAAATAGCTTTAAGCACTTTTCCTGCAAGGGACAATATTTACCATATATCATAGTTAGATTAGCTTGAGGCACTAAGCAGCTGATAGAGGAGGATTGAAAGCCTGGAAATCACTTTAAAAGTCCTTGCATTTCAGTGAAGGACATCTTCAACAAAGAGGGAGAAAAGAAGAAGCGAGCTCCATTACCTTGAGCTTCCTATAAAACAGAGCACTTCAGAACAGAACCATGTCAGAATATTTGTTTCATGAGACACAAAATGCTCTTTTCTATAGAGAAAAATTACTAGAGGATACAAAGAGCTTCTCATCTCTTTACTGAAATTTTCAATCTAAATGACAGTCAGTAGCTCTGGAGTAGGTTGTTAATAAATAAGCCTCCTCCAATAAAGTTTACACTGTCGCTGGGGTCATGCCTGGCAAGATACACAATTAATGTGTTAGGGCTAACTGCACTAAGGTGGGCAGATGGAATAAATTCTATATAACTTAGAGAAACTGCAATACTGTGTTCAAACTAAGCTGTTTGATTTTCTTCTTCATCTCCATTTAATAAAGTAAAAAGGAAAATGCTAATTGTTTTGCAGGTGTGAAGTCGATGTTTTACAGATTCTTTCTAGCCAGAGAAAAATTTACTTGCTTCAAGAGTAGCGTTGTAATCAAGATAACAAGTTTAGCTAGAACTGCAGGTATAGTCAGATACAAAGTTAGAAAACTTCACAACACACTCTTTTTCCACTGCAGAGAGGTAAAGTTTCCTTTAGCAAATACATCACATTGAAAATAACAATCTTAAATTTCTTTATTATTTTTTGGTTAATTGCCAAATTAATTCTTATTTCATCAAATGTACTGAATGTCAACTAATTGCTTGGATACGTTAAATGGGCTGAACATATAATTTTCCAAATTACAGTCTGTTTACTATCTGATTTGATTATTGTTCTTACTTTTGTCATTTATTATCAAAGCTGAAGATTTTCTTACACGTAGGAACAAAAATAAGGAATCAAAATATTCATAGTAGTACTGCAAAAATCCTTTTGCCATTGCCGTTTTTAGTCTAGCGCTCAAAACTTCAGTCACATATGGTTTAGCATCCTGAACACATATAGCACATAACTGACCACCCACAGGTAAAACACTAAAATAATAAATAATTTAAAATGAAATACCCATTGTTTGTCTTCCTTTTGAATTAGTTAATGGCTAAGCTGTGAGCAATTAAAATTTACAAATTTCTCATCTTTCAATTTCTAAAAAAGAAATTGTGTTTTTGAATCAAGTATGTTGCAATCCTTCATGAAAGAAAAGTGTACTTTCTTTGGAGCTTCATTTAATTCAAATTCAATACTCTTCATTCAATAGCAAATAGATTGTACTGAATAACACTAACAAAAATGAGCAACTGAAAGCAGAGTGCAAGAGGGTAAAGTAAAATGATCTCAACCATGGTTTTGAAAAGAAAGTTTTTGTAACTTTTGAAAGGTAGCTACACAATGCGAGGACAGAATTATGTTTCTTTTAACTCAAGTTCTTGTTTCATAAATTATTTCTTATTTGACACACAATGGAACTGCTGTCACCTCTAGTAAATCAGGCTATTTCCTCCCTTTCTTTAGTACTTTTCATTGCTTTCCTAATGAATTTGATGGCAGGCTAAAAACAGCAAGAACAGAAACGACACATTTCTTCCATCTTAGCAAAGATAAATGACGAAAAATAACTGCGAGGAAGGCTCCTCACATTACTATCTCTCAGTCTTAGAAAGCAGAGGAAGGAGCAGGAAAAAAAATCAGAGTTTTGGTGTCTGAGTTGAAAACAAAATCTACAAATGCCAATTTACTAGATCAGTTTTTTCTAAATTCTCATGTGACTGAGCATTCCCTTCAATTTACAGAATAAAATGGAAGAGTAATTTTAATTCAGAATTTCAAACACAGATAACAAAATTTCACATTGTTGGATCACAAGAGCTGGATTCACTATGTTTTCTGAAGGCATTCTTCATCTTCCATTAGCCAAAAAAAATGCCTCCAACCCTGATGGCTGCCAACTCAGTGAAGAAGCCAGCCACTGACTATAAATACACTAATTTCTTTTATTGCAGAATACAGTTCTTGTTCAGAGCTGAAACACTGACTGACTGATGTAGGAAGTTATTTGGATTCCACAGTCATTAGTCTTCTTTTTTGTTAATTGATACAAGTCTTTATCCTCAAGATTTTCTGACTCTGTTTTCTAAAGCAAGATTTACCTGATAAATATCTAACTACACTAACCTATAGCATCTTTGCAAGGTTTTGAAATGTAGATGTATGTGCACTGAGTTAAATTTTGTATATCTATAAAAAAACCCCCAAAACCCAACTTAGAATGAAAGACATTTACACAATTAAAAGTTAATTTAAGAACAGATCTGGCATACATCTGCAAAAGCAGAACAAGACAGGAAACAGCTTCTGGTGAAATAATTAGTTTTCTTCTATTTTCTATGCTAGGTATACTAAGTTATTTCACCTCCTCCTGCCCTATCTGTTATATTAGTTTGTTACTTCAAACAGAAAAGAATAAGGTTATTTTGCAGCTCTAATACTTTGAATATTGTATCTCTAGGACGAAAAGGTTTAGCACAGATGACAGCAGAGAATTTTCTTGGCAAATACAGTTTAAATTGAACTGATATAAATAAGAGCCTAGAGTTTAAAAAATGCTAACTACTCATCAGCTCTCACTGTTCTCAGTGAGAACTGCTGTGTGCTGAGTCTCTGTATAAGATGCCTGACTTGGAAGTGCGGTGTTATGAAGCTATTTTTAAAATCTGGTCCAATATTATCTATTGTTGTATTGTAAGGCAAAGTGATAAGATCCTTTGTCTTTGTATATGTATTATACTCTTTTACAGTGCTATAAAGAATTATAGGAACACGTAGCAAAGATAAAATGTGCATTCATGAATGTAGTTAACATAACCAATTAACATTATGCATGTAAATGAGCTATTTGTTTGTTATTGCATTGTAAAAGAAATAATATTTGCACACTCAATTTACCTCATACAAAAAGGATCTAATCTGCTGATTCCCAAATACATTGTGAAAAGAAATGTGCATGTGAAATCAATGGCTAATTGCACATGTACACCCTATACTGTTTTAATTGTAATAGTTCCTTTTGCCCATAAAAGTGCACAAATTCAGTTTATGCATTCAAATAATCTAATTTTACCAGGTGTCTGTTAAATTGAATTTGCCATTGTAAGATACACATAAGGACATTTTAAAAACTTGCAAAGTGTCATTCTGTAATCCAAAAGCAACGCCATATGAATTTTATATTGTTCCACAACCAACTTATTCAGATTCTACTATCTTTATCAAATTCTAGTTCTTAACACATTATTGAAGCAGAGTTCAAGGATGAATGAACTACCTTATGTTCATTTTTTTTCTCAGTATTATTTAATAAAACGTTGTTACAGGTCTACAGTTGTGTTAATCACTGATCAAAAGAAAAGAGGTTTGCAGAATGTATGATCACACAGCAGTAGATAAAAACTCAATTTCTATCATAAGGTTATTTATTTATGTGTCCTTAGAAAAAAATACCTGCAAAATCAGAATAATGTAATGGGGAAGGGGAGAACATAAACATCTCTCTCCCAGTTTCACTATGTCAACAGACTCATGACATGTGCTTCCTGATTAGTCTTCAAGTAATGCTCACAGAACGAAAAAGAATTCTGTAAGACTATGAATTTAATTTTTCTTCTAGTATGATCTATTAAGTATCGTGACAGTGAATCTTCATAGGCAGAAACATGAGGATCAAAAAAGTCCATAAGAGGAACCTTATGGAAAGGGCAAAAAGAAAATGGGATGACGAAGTTTGTAACAGCAGCAACAATAAGCAAAGAGGCATCCAACCAACCTTTATTTTCATATTGCAGGCTAACTATTGAATTTTTAGGGTTGATACAGAAAATGTTATTTTTAGTCGCAAAGTATATTCAGTATACTCAAAACCACAAACAGTGCACTGCAGTGCCATTGTTTAATTAATTATTCAGAGTGAAATCCCAGTATACAGGGTGCTGCACAAACTCCACATTTTTGTTATCTGGTTCAGTATCACATGGGCTAAAAACTCCTTAGTGATTCCATGTGAACGAATCATAACACAAACTTTGGAATGAGGCAACTATATCAGTAATTCTACACCTGGCACGACACACAACCTGCATATTGAGGGAACTGGCAGCTTTGTGATTCGTAAGCATTACCTCATTATGCAGTGATGAACTAATAGCTGTGTTAGCTGAAACTGCCACTGCCAGCTCCTTGGACAGATGGAAAGCCAGCAGTGTCATAGAAAGCACATATTAAAATCCTTGTTCCTGCTGAAAGCAGAAGTGCAAAGAGCGATTTGTTTTTCTGATGACTATGTCTAGGACATCACCTAGCATACAAAAAGGCCTTTGAAATACCCCATTACGTCTGCCTCTGCTAAGAAACCAATAACTCCAAAATATTAGCCTTGTTGGAGACCTTTCCCCTACATCCCTGAAACCAATGTTCTTTATGACTTGGCCAAAATAAAAATGTTACAAAGTACATTCAGATAATCAGTGAAATAACGCCTTTCTCATTTTCCCTGGGCCTCTGAACAACAGTGAACCTCCAGGATTCAACAATTTTCTTCTTTCCAACCTGCCTAATCAGGACTAAGCCTCTTTTCTTCTAGTCTACTCCAGCAATTTCACTGCTACTGCAGTGAAAACCTGAGATTCTAGAGGAAGACTCAGAAATCCCTATTTCTCTGTAGAACTCCGTAAAATGTACTGTGCTGAAGTGCTGAGGAAATGTTTCCAAGGAAACCTCAATGAAAAGAGAACTTCACCTGATTATCTTTTTTATATATATGATATCAAGTTCAACGAGAGGTGTCCTAAGGCTTGCAAACCACTGAACTTTGGCCAATTCATTACTTCAAAGAAATGGCAAAAAATATTTTTTTTTTCAACTCAAATTGAAAACTAAGCGTTAGACTAGTTTGACTGAACTGCACGTGCATTCTACTATTTTTTTAGAGCAGAAGTAAAACTAACAAAAATATTTGGGAGTTAGGTGTTTCTGAATGTTTCTGGGCCTAAAAAACAATGAATGCATTGTTTAGTGATGCTAGTTTCAGTGGAGCTGCTTCTAAGTTACTTTTGGAAGGTATCACGTATAGATTCAACTGCAAATGAACCACTGAGAAACAGTTCTGCAAAGGCTTATTATGAGGGTTTTGTAGTAGATCAAATATAACTTTATTAACCAAATTCCAGAATGCTCCTTCTTCATTGGCCTGGAGCCTTGATAAGCAACAGCATCTGGGAAACCAGCCACTGACTGAGTTTTCACTTGCTCTAATAATTTTAAGCAGCTTAGCTGCAAGCTTAATTTTAATTTCTTTCCCATCTCTTTCTTTCCACTGCCGGCTAGATATTTCAGAATTAAATATGCATTTGAATAACGTCTAGAATCTGTCAGTCTGTCCTCCTGAGGTCAGACTTAAATTGATTTTTAGAGAAAAGGGTTTTTAGCTTTTCAGGGTGTGTTGGGTTTCTGTGGGGGGAGTTGTTTTTGGTAGTGGGGGAAGGAACTATAGTGATGGCACCTGTGAGAAACTTCACAAAGTTCCACTGGATCCAAGGCAGACCCACCTCCAGCCCAGGCTGAGCCAATTAGCAATAGGGAAACACCTCTTCAAATCCATATTTATTAGGGGGAAGAACCAGTTTGGCAAGGACAGACAGCCATCAAGAGACCAGAGGCATGAACAAAAGAACATGAGAAAAGAGGAGGAGGAGGGGAGACAAAGAACTACAGACACCCAGATCAGCAAGGAGAAGAGTTGGGGGAGGTAAATCGAGTCCGCTGCAGACCATGGATATTCAACGGTGGAGTAGATACCCACGTGTAGACCATGGAGGACTCCATGCTGGAGCAGGAGCCTGTGCCCAAAGGCAGTGGTGACTATATTGAGAGTGCATGACAGAGCAAAAAGACCCCAGAGCCGCTCATATCAGAGCCGGGGGAGGAGGTGCACCAAACTGGAGACCCATTTCCAGCCCATAGAGGTCCCCATGCTGAAGCCAGGAGCTGTGCACAAAGTGGTCTGTAATTCCACAGGAAGCTCATGTTGGAACACTTTGTTCCTGAACTCTTTTAGCCCATGGGAGGGACCTCATGCCAGAAAAAGTGGCATAGGCAAACTGACTGCAACCCCAATTCCCTGTCCCCTGTGCTGCAGTGGGGAGAAGGGAGAGAAATTGGGAACAAAGTGATTTGAGCCCAGGAAGAAGGGAGGGGTGGGGGAAAGGTGTTGTAAGATGTGGTTGTTATGTCTCACTATCCTACTGTCATTGACTAGTAACAAATTAAATTGATTTTTCTTCACCAAGTCGAGTCTGTTTTGTCCATGACCATAATTGGCGAGTGAGCCCTCCCTGTCCTCTTTTCAATCCATGGGCCATTTGTTGTTTCTCTCTGCATTGCACCAGGCAGAGGGGAGTGAGTGCAGAACCACATGGTCTTAGCTGTGGCTGAAACCACTTCACAGGGAAGCCTATTCTGAATGAGTTTATGAGGTATCTTTGGGCACCAGATGCACAATTCCTATTAACAGTCAGTGGTGGTCACATACCTTACACATGTAGACAGCTTTGAAAATCCCATTGTGACAAGGGAAAAAGGAAGCAAGCCAGTATCTCCCAGAAACCAGACAATTCAGAATTAATAGACTAGAGCATTTCATAATTAGTAGCAATTCCACTGATAGTGTTTCACATGGTATTTAGCATGATAAAGTGTGATCTGGGTTTCGTATGGGAGTGGAAAAAACTAAGAACTAATATGAGTAGATAGGGAGAGCTGTTTTACTCTGTACAAAACTCTCCCCATAGAGGCCAGGTCTGATTTCTTTCATAAAAAAGCAGGATTTGTGGTTTCAGTAAAATAATTGCTTTTGTGTACAGTAAGCTGAAGAGATACCAAGGACCTTACAGTAGGCTATCAGGAACATTGGAAAACAGGGATTTTATGCTGGACACTCTACTGACATTTAACTCACTTTATCAACTTACTTGGCATTTGCATAGAAGTTGTAGACAGGAAGCTGCCTACATTCCAAGAATTCTGTTACGCAAAAAGGCCCTTTTATGATACCTTTGGTACACTTACATCCCTTTGAAACCTTCAGAGTCCAAATGTATACATATCTGAATGGTAGATTCAGCATGCATCATTCTTTTCTTCTCTAATCAGTCAGACCAGTAACAATTACTTTAACATATATTTCAGTAGTCCACTATGTATAAAATCCTCAAATTAACATGACCTTTAAATTGACTATGAATTTTCATTCAAATTGCATATAGACTTTAACTAAATATCAGCTAAGGACAATAATTAAGTGAATGTCTGTTATTTTCAAACTGAAATATAGTTTTCCATTGTAGGTTCCATGTGCTTGTAGTTTGCTCTTCCCCCTCCCTTCTTTTTTTTTTTACACTTCAAACCATAGTGTTATCTACAAGGACAAGGATACATAAACTCCAAAAAAATCCACTAAAACACATTTCTTAGAAACATGGTTCCATCTCTAGCACCATGATTACAGTTTCATGTCTGAAACAGCAGTCTAAACAGCTACACATACCTGGCCACTATGAATTATGAATGCATAGGTAGTTTTTTTGATACTCACAGACATTAATATATAGAAATGAGAAGTACATTTTAAAATATATAGTCAAATAATATTTTCCAAAAAGTTTTAAGTTCATAAAGGCTGGAAAAAGCCTTGTCTGTAATTTATCACATCAATGTTTTTGTCTTCTTTAGAAGCCAAGTATCTTTCCAGGAACTCTTCAGTACAAAGCAGGATAGCATGCCTTTTCCAAACAGGAATACTAAGTACATTCCTCATGAGAGAGAATGAAGAAATTAATAGACTGTCTCAGAAAGGAACAAAACAACAGGCTTCATTTGCAAGATACTAAGTTGTGAAGAAATATTGCTATATGCTAATAATAATAATTAAAAGGAGAAATGGTGAGGAAAAATATGAGAAAATGGGAACTTCAGTGACAACACAAGCATGGCCCAAGCTTTGAGATGGTACTAGAAAGGGAGATATTCCACAAACAGAGTACTTCTGAAGAAGTAAGGTTTATCCTTCTGCTTAAATCAAGATATTCCAAAATCTGCCTGTAGAGTGAGAATGTAGCACAAACCTCAGACTAGTTAAGAGTTTAAAGATTATAGACTGTTTAGTTTTTATTTTTTCTCCTCAATCACTTATTCCACATCGCTCTGTGTGTATATATACATACAATGAAAAATGAAAGGGTTTCATAAAAGAAAAAAATGTTTTGTTATGGCAGATAACTCTCTTAAAGTGTTCAGTGAAAATGCAAGGTTGGTAGCTTTTGTACAGCATGAAATAACATAAAATACTCTCCAAGAAAAAAATTTTGGCTTCTCAATTAGTATAAATATATTTTTGCCTTGGGATATTTCTAAGTGTCTTGTAAAACATTACTCATCAGAGTTGGGTACATCTAAAGCCCACCTTAAAATAAGTAAACAGAGAACTTAGAAATTCATGTCTGGATAGACTAAATTTCTATTTCTTTGAAATCAAGAAAGTTCAGAGAAACTTAGATAAACTTATGCCTGTCAGGTGAGAAATATATTAAGGAGCAAAATGATTAACAGGCAGTGGTTTTGCTTTTGTGCAAGTACTACTTTGGGGGTTATAAAGAGTGAGGAAGTGCTTCAGGAGTGCTATTTTAGTTTGCATGATTACCACTTGTGCCAAAGGTAGCAAGCACTGAGTGGGATCGATAAAGACTCCTTGGCAGGTAAATACTGTTTCCATAAATTGTGCCATTTACTTTACAAAAGGATAAAAGCACAGTGAAAGATTGCCAGCATCTTCCAACAGTTCTCCATGGAAAGTTAGGATTACATGAGCAGTACTGCATAAAGCTAGTGTTTTGGCAATGACATGAAGAAATTAAAAAGGCTAGTAAAGTGATAGGTGCAGAACTCATCAAACAAATAATAAGCAGGACTATGTCTAATACTGTTGCTAAAATAAGATAGACTGCTCATGCAATTTTCCTTGTACCCAGAAGGAGATTTATTCCCATGAGCTAAACTACTACACTATTCAGTAGCATGCAGGGCTAAATGCTTGACCAATCTAGAAACATTTCTGCCTTTAGTTTCCATTAATTACATTCATTTCTTGAAGTGGCCTGTACATTTTACCTCTTTATGTTTCATTTTTTTTCTTTCAATGGGGAGGAAAAGGAAAACAAAGCAGAGTTTAACTTGTTAATCTTGCCTATGATTTTCTGCCATATATTACATAAAATAGCATGTCTTTATTCAACTTAACTCCCAAATGTGTATAAAACTTCCATACAAATAATTCATCCTAAATCAAATATGCCAGGTGAAAATACATAAATGCCTCACTCCTTTGAGGGATATGACTTTCTGCAAAAACAGCATGACCTTTGATCCTTTGGAATCAAGATGCTGGGACACAGCTGTGGATAGGAAACTGGCCTGGGAATAAGGGGAGCTGTACCTTATGGGGCAAGTCATTTCACCTCTGCATGCTTAACTGGAAAGCAAGAATAGAAAACACTATTTCTTTCAAGAAGAAAAAACAGAAAAAGCATTTTAGAACATTGTGCATAATCCTTCAAAATTATGGGGTTATAAATATGCTTCTTGTAGAAAGCCTATGATGTGGATAATGATGCTAGTAATGTGCAATACTTAAATTGAAGATTATTATGTTTAACTGATTGATATATTTGAAAATGAGAAGGAACCTCTGTGTACATGTGGCTTGTTATACCTTCAGAAAAACTTCCCTCAACTAACTCCTTTTAAAGTAAAACACAATTTTATCCTTTAGGAAGACATTTATCTTGTATTTTAAAGATGTCTGTGATGAAGAACCCATCACAATCCTTGAAAACTTGATCCAATGTTTAACTACCTTCACTGTTAAAAATACTGTAGTTGCATGTCTTCAACACCACTGTCCAACAGAGTGAAAACCTGCTACTATCAAAATTAGGTCTCTTGAAGATGTAGCAGTTCTCATTTAGTCATGCTTTAAGATTTTCACTACTAAACTAAGAAGACCTGGCCACTTCATACTCCATGAAACTATTTTCCTGTGACATCTATTTTCCCTGTGTTGTGATTTATGGGACTCTTTACCGAACCCTCCACAACATTGAAGCATGGAATTCAGAACTGCAGAAGCTCTCTGCAGAAGCATTGCAGAACCTCTTACCACACTGCCAAAAATGGGAGTACCGTCATTTTTTTTTTTTTCTTTATGTGATATTCACCTGGTTATACTTTAGCTCTATATGCCATGGCATTGCACTGAGATCAGCATCAGATTGATCATTTAATGTCACCCGATTAATCTTTTTCAGACTAAATGCTTTCAAGGAATGGATTCCTTTTTTCTGTAAATATGATTCATGTTACTTTTCCCAGATATATTTCCCTAATGTAATGTCCATTTTTTCTTTTCCCAGTTTGTCAGTTTAGCCAGACTGTTCCATATCAGTGATGCTTTCTCTCCATTATTTAGATACTCAATCTTTATTTCTTCTGCAACTGCTTGTTTCATAGAAGTTAAATATAACCAAGAATACATTTCTCTTATCCCTCATTTTCTATTATAACCTAGTAGCTTACATATGATTCCTCATTTGACATTTGAGATCTTTCATGTACCCAAAACAGGCATGCACTTTGTGCTTTTCTAGTGCATGAAGATGTTACCTTACTGAACTATGATAAAAGGCTTTCAGAAGCCCCATTATTTCAATATTGGTCATTTTGAACAAAACTTGTAGTCTCACGACAATTATAAGGATTAGTTTTAAAACATATATTTTCCACAATTCATTTTAGTTGTTTTTAACATTATCCTTCTCTACCTCTTCACTTGAGTCTGAAAGGCCTTCAGTTTCTTGAGTTTTCTGGTTTCTGCTTTCTGAAACAATTTAGCACGTTAGCTTCCTTCTCCCTTCAAAACTGTTCTCTAAAACCTATTGTGTACCACTATTAAGAGTCTGCAAAGATTCTCATCTTGTTCGTTTCAAGCAAAGTTGTCCAGCAAGGGGCTCTGGCTGTAACATCTGACATCCTTCCAAAAGAATAATGCCAAAAAATAGTAATTTTTTGTTGTTGTTTTGGTAAGTGGAGGATATCAGAAAACATGCAAACAAACTTTGCATTAGAAAATGAACCAGAACAACAGCAGAAATGTATTATAGTACTTGTCTCGCAGAATATAGTTAATCTTGGGAATCTCTCTTCAAAAAAACAAGACAGCCTCAAGACACAGCCTGTGGTAGGGAAAAATACTGCCTCCTTTCCCCAAAGTCTTCTTGAGTGTGGAAATTGTAGTGGCTTAAGGCAGAGAAAATGAAAAGTCAGTATTTTTGAAGGAAAGCCTGTAGCCACCCTCTTAAAACATGCTTCTTGCTCAAAATGAAGCTCCCCCCTGGAGCAGGAGGCCCTCGGGGAAGGACTAAAGCAGTTGCAGCGAGATGCTGGGGGAAGCCCTGGTGCAGGCCAGGGGGTGGCTGCTCTTCCCCAGGCACTGCTGCTGTGGGGCTACATGCCTCTTCTCCAGCATTTTGGGGTGTAGGCACAGCAGGCTCTGATACCTTGCGCTCACATATTTGATAAACCACTGTTAAACCATTTCACAGTATCACCAAAGTTATGGTGTACATTAGATTTTAGGTATGACCAGACAGCATTCCTATAATTTTTAAGGTAGTATATGATAGGGTTGAATCAGATTTAGCATTAATAAAGCTCATTTAGGATAAACTGAAACACTACACTCAACCTGTCCAAACAAAACTTAGAGTTCTGTTTCTGTTTTAAAAGTCTTTATACCTGCACTTTCTAAACTTCAATGCAATTAAACTTCTGTAGCTGCAAGCTGAATTTATAACTCTCTTTTTGTTGTGCAGCATCATTTACTTGTGGTTTCCTCCTTGGAAATTCTCAATGTAAATCAGTAGGATCTGCTTTTTTTCAGCAAATATAGGATGACTGTGCTAGTTATCAGGTTTCCTTACTTAAGCTTTGAATCATCTTACTGTTACATATCTTTTGGGTTAACATGGTGTGAAGTACAATGAATAATTACAGCTTGACTAAAATAATAAAAAAAGAGGATGTATTCTGACACACTGTCTATTTCTCAAAAATGTGTTTAACTTGGAAATCAAAAAAGAAATACTTTGCAATAACATTAAAAATCAAAGGTTTATTATTAATATAGCTTAAGATGAATAAACAAATTAGAGATGGCATTTTTGGAAGATTTTTCTCTACATTTTCAAAAGTAATGAAGTAAAAAAAAAAGTTCTGAGAAAAGTATAATAGATATGTCAAACCAACAGAAAAGAGAAGCTTCGGTAGATAAAAACTGTCACCTGAAATAACAGGTAAAGAGTATTCCTAAATCAATGAAAGATGTATTGGCAACAATTATTTTTTAGATTAAAAGCCTGAGATTAATTTCTTAAAGCATTAAAATTTAATAACTTTGCATTTGCACTGTGTTAGACCACTACTTTAAAATGAAATTGGCTTATAAGTTTTTGTAAGAAGCACTGATCTGCCGGACACTTAAGTGTACATTTTCAGCACTGTACCTAGGAATTAATATTAATGGCATTTATGCAATGATGTCCCTGAGCACCACCCTAAATATTACTCTGCTTAGTTACTAATTCAGTGTGGTTGTATAAGTGTAAATGAAAGGAGAATTTTGATCTAATAGTTTTATAGTATGAACTAAATATATGTAATAGTTTGATTCACCCCAATATAAAATAGCATAATTGCATTAAAGCAGTGATTTGAGAAACTTTTATTCTCATTTGAAGATTTATGTTGGAAAACAAATTTATTTGCACAGCAATTGAAAATAGTTAAGTTCACCAGAATAATATGATATTTATCAGTACAAAATATGGGACTTCTGAAGCATAGTAGCTCTTAAAAACTGCGATCTGAAAATTAACTGGAGGCACAAAGTTCAGATCTTGGATCAAATTTTTCCTGTATTCAGAATAGTCATATACAAATAAATATTTTGTCCTTGTCCCATCTTCACTACTATTTTGAACAGAGAAAATATCATTAGCTTGATCAAATACAGGATTTAAAAATGGTTGAATACTGAATTCATTTGGTACCAGTATATTAATATTTTAATTATATTGTATATTTTGTTTATTTATGTTTTGATACTCTGTTGATATATTGTTTTATTTAAAGCGGGAACCTTATTTATCAAAAAAGAAAAAAAGCTTTAAAAATAACCTCCAGTAAATGCCATACATACAGGAGAACTGACTGCTGTGCCTCTTGTAAAATGGAATTCACAAATCTCAAGATTGGCTTCCATACATTCTTATCTCTTTTTCTTGTATGTTTTGACTTCAAGCTCATAAGAGCTTGACAGAAACTAGAAAAAAAACTCAACAAAACCACAACCAAAACAAACCAAAGTTAAACCATATCCCACAAATGCAATTCCTAAGTCACCAGGTATGGATATTTACTTCTACAGGCAGCTACTTCTTGCAATCCCTATCTGAAATTTATCATGCTCTACCATAAAAGTGTTAAGGCTGTTAACATCCACAAAACTTGTTCTAGAAGAGAAGGTTTCATTGGTGCCAAAATTGTATTTTCCATCCTAAACTGCTCTTTGGACAGTTTATACCCATTCTGTGAACATAGCTCTTTAGCTCATCTTATGCTGTAATATTTATTATCCCTGCAATACTTCTAGGCATCAGTTACATACCCTCTCAGATCTTCATTTTTCTAGCTTAAAGGGACCATATTCTTTTGGCTTCTCTCCCATTCATCTTTCACCTCCACAATATGTTACACTTTTTTTCTATAGGTCAGAAGAGAGGTATACACTTTCCTAAATTTATAATCTCATTCAGGCATGTCAACATATGGGTGGCTAACCAATGCTCTACAAAAGAATACTTATTTTCACATATTCTTTGTAACAAATACATTAAAATGGAGTTTTCGAATATCATGCTTTGAACAATAATAATTTCATTAACATAACAAATTCACTGTTGACAATAACTTTCCTGAAGTCTTAAAAATAAAGGCAAGGAAGACTTGGTCATACCCTTCTGGGGATCTTTTTTGTCCTGTAGTCTTTAAAATATCTGTTGAATTTCATACAGGACACCAAATGTGTTAGTTATATTAAATAATTTTGCTAGCACTTAAACACTTCCTAAAATCAAACCTAATGTGCTGTAAATTAGAAAATATGATACGTGACTAGTTATATAATCCAAATTAAATCTTTACTTGTGTAAGAAAAAAAGATCAGTAGATCAAAAAACTCTTTGTTACCTTATATATATCAGAGGAACATTCATTAGTAATTTGTGTGGTAAAATTGTTTTTCACTCAGTAACAGAACTACATTTTCATCTATCACTACCAAGAAACTAGAGTACAGACTTTGCAATGCTAGTGTTAGAGATGAAGGACACATTTCCCTTGCAATCATGCTTGTTTGGGTTGCTGCTGTTCAAACATTGTAATTTCCCACTCAGACATTTTTTCTAAGTCTGGCTATGCTTTATCTTTCTTTGATGAGATAGAGGTATTCACTATTTCTTTTATGTGTGTATACTTCCCATGCAATACATGGAAATAACAAAGGCCAGTGCATAACATATATATATATAAATTTAACACATAAAATAGGGTTAACTGGTTTTAAAGAAAGATTATATAAGACCTGTAACAGCACTACTAGTACATGCTTATATTCTACCTGATAGCATCCTTGGAAATGTGTAAGTTCTCTGCAGTAATTATTTCCAATGGGAAATGAATAATTCAGAGGCCATAAAATGGTGATTTTGGATTTGGGAATTACAACAATATTTCTTGGGTCATCTACTCAGCTGTCAGCTTCCTATGAGACACTGGGCAAGCCAAAGACTTGATGCTTCAGTTCACCAAGAATAAAGTAGGAATATTAATAGTTCCCTTCTTTACAAGTGTATTTTGAGAGCAGTAATGGAAGCCATACACGTAAACAAAATAGGTAGAAAATGCACCTGGAAGAAGATACTACTACCTGTTAATAAGTACAAATAAGCCTACACCTATGGCTTATTTATCTCTCACTGTTAAATCATGTCTACTAAGTAGGTACTTGGAGCTTCCTCATAGTTGTCATTCAAGCGTTTGTCCCGGATAAAGGAACACGCACCTCTATTTCCATGAAGTGTGAGGCAAAAAAGTAGGTATTTTCCCCAATGTTACTTCAAAATGCAGGAACCATGGCTGTGAAAGAAAGTGGCAATTTGTGTTTAGCCACAAGGCAGATATGAATTGCATGAAACCTAACATTTTTGGCAGAATTCTTTCCAATGGCTATGGGGAGAGACATAATTAGGGAAAAAATACTTAAAAATTATGTTCTGTAAAATCATTATGGCAATGCAACTGGAGTCTAGTTTTTGACTTACCTTGCCTGAATAACCGAACTTATGTAGCATAATAAAACAATAACAATTCCATTTGTGATGTATCCTAGATATGGATAGGCTCATGAGCATATGAATAAAGTGAAGGACTAAGAAGGGCAACGTGCTTCTAGCTCCTTTTTTACACACTCTTGTTTGGTAACAGAGAGTGATACAAGGATCTAACAAATCAAAAATATAGAATTGCTGTACTGATCCACCAGTTCATCTACTCCTTCCCTTTTGACAAGACATGTATTTCCAGGTTCTAATTTTAATCCAAGTCTTATTCTACTTTAGTAAGTAAAATGGCATCCACTGATTGATTACAGATAAAGCTATATCAACATATTTATAGTATACATGCAGTATATCAGTATATTTTCAGTCATGTCATACCCTATAGATGGGATTACTTTCATAAAGGGAGATAAAGGTACCTTCACATTAATTAACACAGGAAGAATCACTTGAATTTTCCTCCACATAAAGGAATTTCCTTTCATAGTCAAACATTCTCATTCCATAAAATTTTCCTTTTTTTTTGGTCTTCTCCAACACAAGAAACATGTTCAAATATGCAATTCTGCATGCATTATGGTATAGAGATAGTGGAATATATTAAGAATCCCTGGAGGAAAATTACAAGGATCCAAACTTTATAGGAGGAAAAAGGTACCCTGGATTCTTAGTGTAGGCATGACTCCATCTCGCTGAACATCTACAGATCACTGTGAGGTTCATGTAAGTATTCACATTTATGGCAGGAACTCCCTACCCTACTCACCCTGTCCTAGGAATAATGAATATAAGCTAAGACATTATAAGCTAAGACATGTTAAGACTGATAGCAGCATATTGTATCACAGAATATTGCTGCCAAGTCTCTGCTGATCATGTGGGAAACACAAATATAGAAGTACATAAAATATACATAGTAAACCTACAACCTGCACATAATACCTTGTAAAGTGAAGCAGAAGAACTATGAGCAAAAAAGAACTGTGAAGAGAAACAAATAAACCTCCTCTGCACTGAGTGAATGGCTACCAGAAACAGTATTGTAGCCAAGTGTGTAAAAAATGGAGAGCTGCAGATGAACTCGAAGTGTAATGTACCCTCCTGTTCAAGAAAATAAAGGACAGTTTTCACCTTTGTCTAAAACGACTTATTTTACTCAGCCAAGTATTTCCCACTGAAACTAAGTACCATCAACGAGACAGCTCAGGAGGAACCTCTCTTAAAACACACCTTATAACAGCACATATTTATGTCAATTAACATTTTAACATTTGATCTAGAGTAACTTGGACATAACAAAAATGTATACAAAACCAGAATGACAACTCTCTAGTGCTGGCTGAGAATTTCAGCAAGAACACAGGCATCACTTACAATGGCTTTTCATTTCTGGATAAAATACAACAGAACATGTGTTCCTGTGATATTGAACTCGTCCAAGGACATCAGAGCCATGCCAGCTGAACACACCTGGCAACACTCCTTGGGCTTTTCTCTTATTCCAGATATCAAATTTACAGAATTTGGCTTCCCACAGAGCTGAGTCTCTGCCAAGGCTGAAACGTTTACTTCTTAAAAATAGCAACCTCTGTCTCCCAGAGCAATTTCTATTTTTTCGTGAAGCCACCTAATAACTGAATCTAGGCAAAAACTAATACTGCTCCCATGAGCAGCTCTACATCTGCTCACTTTAATGTCATAGTGTAGCAATCACAAACACAAACAAAAATTAGACATTTTATGAGCTTTAATTTAAGCTTATATGATTGATCCTGAATGATGTGAGGCTTTGTGCTATACCTAGATTCTGCATCTGATTTCAACA